>NW_015115527.1:21021-58470 GCF_001443285.1 Poecilia latipinna
AAAAAAAAAAAAAAAAAAAAAAAAACTGAAAATAAATTGAAGTGTAAATGTTGTGCTTTACATTAGCTAATGTGTGGGCTGAACTGGCTAACACTAATTGAGCTGTTTGTTTCAGCTGTCTAACTCATTTGCTCAGCCTCAGCTGCTGAGCACTTTGCTGATGCTGCTGCAGCTGATGCATTTCTACTCCGACTGCAAGCCCAGCATGCTCCATGTTTTATGGCTCTTTACAGCTGGGTGCACTGATCCCCCGCGAACGCATGATTTACAGCGCCCGAGCTGTCGAGCTAAAATATACACACTTAGTTTCAATGAAAACACTGATTCATTTTTAAATGTAAGCAGTTGTTAGGTAGTTTCTGGCAACGACACACACTTGGAATAAGACAGATGTTAAAAAAAAAAAAAAGTCTGATTCCTAAAGCAGAGTTCACCTGCTACTGGTATTATAAGTGTTATCCCCTCTGGATTTATCCAGGAACTACTTGATGGAACATTCAGCATAAGAGGTGATTTCTAAAGAGGGTTATTTGTCCTGTGAAGCTAGACTTTTCTCAGGAAATCTGGGAGATTTCCACTGCTCAGCCCACATACTGCAGCCCAAAAATATGGCCTGGTGTCATTCCTCAGGTTTCTCTTTCCTTTATATCCTCCAGAGAGGAGAAGTGTTGCCTCGGCAACAGATATTCCCCCGTTGCTGAAAGTGAATAACACATAAACTCTTGTAAATACACTGTGTTGGTTTCACACTGTCAACAAATCAGCCGAACATATTTTCAGCACCAACTGTTGAGTATGATCCTCATGGGTGGAACTGCTAAAAACACACCCGGGACTTTAATGGCAAGCTTCTCCAACAAGAGAAAGGAATAAGCTTTGAATACTAACAAGCACTTTTTTTTTCTTCTTCCATCTGGATTACTGACAGTTTTCTGACAGTGGTTCCAAACAGATTACAAAAATGAGTTTCCTCTCCACTGCTGACTAACCCAGAGGTGTTTTGACAGAAGTTGAATTTTTGATCATGTCCTGCTGTGAGCCGAATCTATGTGCAGAGCTGGCTTTGTTCTCACAGCAGGGTGTTGACAGTGCAAAGAAATCCCAGACCGAGACGACAGGATAGGAAAAAGCATAGATGTACCAGCAGCCTCATAATGTATCACTGCAGTCAGGGCAGCACCTGTCTGAACTGCAATAACCATTTTTTTAAATTTAATAACCACACACTTGTCTTCATTTTTCTATAGACATAGTGATGATGGATCCTCCCAGTCATCGGTTTAAACAGAACATATTGCTCAATTAGGAGACAAATTCCTGTTGGTTACTGGGTGAAAACTGCGATGGCTAAAGGGATGGATTCTATTCTTCTACTTTTTCTGATTTCCAGCTGAAATAGCATTGCTCAAAACAGTTTTCCTGTTTCAGTCAAGGCACATTCCAGAGTTTAGACTTATTGATATCATGTGTTCTTAGTCTAACGCACTGGGTATGTGTTGCACATTCATGAGCTAACCCTAAAGAAATTATTGGGGGTTATGGAGACTACCGACCTAGCCACGTCTCATGTCATTGTGAGCTTTCATAAATTGAAACAAAAAGAGGCATACAGTAAAACTCTATTAGGATATTTTTAAGAAAACATTAAATAAGTATACCTAAATATTACCTACTCAAAGACCTGCTGAGCAATTTCAGACCAATAGCTTGAAAAGAATGCTAGTTCATGCTAAAGCCAAAAAGATTTAGCAATACAAGACACTACTTTATGGGAGAACCACGGGAAAAATACTATACTGATAAATATTTAAAAAAGTTTAATGGTAAAGCTGAAGGCTCGGGCTACATGAACAAGCCATTCTAAATTAGCTAACATTAGCTTCCCAAAGTGTAGCAAGAACTGTTGATATGACCAAGATATACTTATATTTAATGTTCCAGACCACTAGGGGGAGTCTGGAGTAAGTAATATTACCTATGTAAATATCCTGACGTTCAGTAATATTGTAAAAGACTTAAGTATAACACACTCTCCCTTTCTTCCTTCCTTCTTTCCTGAGAAAGTAGAGCTTTCTCCAGCTATCTGAAGGATTAAAGAGTGGGAAGAGATGTCGTCTTTCAATCAGGAGGTTGTGACTTCCTTCCAGTTTCCTTCAGCTCAGGTTGATATCCCCTTAGGCAAGGCACCTAACCCTAAGCTGGCTATTGCTTAGGGTATAAAAGCATGAATAGATAGGTGTTAAGATTGTCTTTGGGGGAAATCCTTCAATTATCTTAGCAGCTGTAGAGACAATTGTTGCTTTTCCGTTTTTAAAAGAAGCAGAAATTACAATTGTTGATTTCTACTATGGTACCAGCTCCCCCCATTACCCTGCAAGGAGAAGTGGGTATAGACAATGGATGGATAATTAGGACGGTACTATTACTGAAGGTTATCTTAATGTGAGAAACTCATACTAGCCCATGCCAGGTATGTAACAGTGTGTCAAAGTTTACTGACTGGATGGGTGGGGCAGCCCATAAAGATACCGTAAGAATAAAAAAGGACACAAGTGAGGGAGTGACAGGACGAGCATTTTTTAAATCTTTTTACCAACAACTAAAATCATATGAGCAGCAACCCATTAGGACAACACTCTCACTCTCATCCTTCATCTGCCCGGTGCAGATCCTTGACCAGGGCCCTTGTTTGAAAAACCAGAGGTCAAACTGTAAAGCAATTACAGTGGCAACTCATCAACCAAAGGCTGACAGCAATACAATTATCTCCAGGCAGCAGCAGCCTACAGCAGACAAGTGAGCAGGGAGTGAGGGTTGTGTTTAACCCCGGACGCAACGGCGCTCACTGTATAATTGCACCCTGCCGAGTGCACTCTAATCCTGCATTTAACAGGTCCAGAATCAGACTGAAGGGAAGGGAAAGTGAGAGACAGTGAGAACGGGGCTAATTAGGTCTTACCTTAAGCCCCGGGTTTACATCACTTTACCGCTAGGAAAGACACAGAGGGAGCTACATCAGGAGAAAAAGATTACACACCAATCCACCTGCTGCCAAGACGGGGAGACAGCCCCGCCTGACCGTGCTTCACAGCTGACGGGTGTTAATAATCAGTGGGAATATTAGGACAAGACAGCGAAGAAGAGTCACCGCTCCGTTGATGATCAGATTTTCTCACACATCTTCCCACCTGATACGGCTAAAAATATTCCAACCCGCAATCACTTTTATACGCACTGCGAGAAGAAAATTGCAGAAAGTTTGGCAGGAATTTCAATATGTCAGGGAAGCCCGGCGGGTTGCAGAGGCGCAGGAATACATCCAGTTCACCAGACGAGACGACGCATAGTGTTGACTTTGAGAAAACAAGGCAGGATTTTTGTAGTGTTTTGGGGGGAAATTCAGAATCCCAGAAATGTTTTCACACACACGGAGTAAAGGTTTCACAAAGCACAAACTGTTTTTTAAAGAATCTGCAGTCAGTGCAGAACATTTCAGTCTGGGTTTTACCAGTCCAGACATTGTGGTTTTTAAGCCTGTCTAATGTTGACGTGGTCTGAATGGCAAAGAGTGTTGCACTATTACTCTCTGATTTATTTGGCAAAGTATTGATTGTACTACGCACTAACTATTAACGCTCACACTTATTCGGACGTACATTTCTTGTGATATATTCCTCCATTTCCCACAATGTAAATGGATGTTAGCAAGTTTGATAAGTTCGTAAGGCGCCTTGCTCCATTTCTTCTCCACCAGGCTAGCCACCACACACCTGTCAGTGCGGCACAGAGAGGCAGTCATTATGCCTGGCCTTTTCTTTGTGATGAGTTGCACCAACTCTCAACCTTATCAGCTTGGTGTCGCATACAAAAAGTTTGATGTGAACGATGTTTCCCGACAAACGGTTTACCGTGCGACAGAGTATGCGATTGTAAAAATGTACTTTGTACAGCTTTGAGTCTACCTCGAGTAGACTGCGACGTGACGTTCGCTCTGGTATGATGGAGCCTTTAAGCAGGGATGTAAAAATCAGATGTATGGAAATTCATTACAATTATCAATGCAATCACTTTCTTTCGAATGGACTGAAAATAAGAAAAAGGGTTTGAATTCTCAAAACTTAGTATTAGATGCTTAACTTATAATTATTGTGATTAGTGTGGCCATTCTGAACAATGGAAACATTGAGATTTATATCCACACAAGGTGTTTAGTCAGAGCATAACGTTTATTTAAATACCACACCTCTGCAAGAAGCCAGTTCAAAGTGCTTCACACCATAAAAACAGAAAGTAATTATGAAGCAAGCAATAAACTTTACATTACAATAAACATTACAGTTTGACATTTCCTTAACTCAAGGTAATCAAAAGCATGGTACACACTCATTCTGTGAGATAGCCCTTTAGCTTAGCGCTGACTGGAAGCTACAAATCTATAGCAGCTAGCAGACAGTTGTCATTTGCTTTATACAGTTTATTCTATTTTTTCTTCAAAGTAAATGAAACGCTGACACAATTTAACAATGGTCGGGGCTTTTTGATCCTTGTTGTCGTCAACTAGTCTGACGAGAAATCTTTATTGGTCTACTATCTCAACACTAGAGAGCTACTTCAAAATAAAAGTCCAAGAAGTTAATATCCAGGCCTCATGTTAACAGCTTACACTTGTTTGAGCTGTTTAAGTCACACGAAAAACATAAAAAAGCTTCACTTTAACAAAAAAAGTAATATCAGGATATGTCACTATATTTCACCCCTTGTGTGTTTTGACAAGATGATAAACATAATTCATGAATTCAAAATATAATTGGTGGTGGTTAAGTTTAAAATCTCCAATTGCACGTAGGTATATTTTTTTCTAACGTGTATTTGCACTGGATGTGGCATTATAATGGGAAAAAAAATCCAAGTGCTTCAGTGTACTTGGGAAAGACATAATAGTGCTTGACATGCTTATCAATGTGCATTTATGAGGAACTGTGCCCATATGTATGAGAGCAAATAAAACACAGAACTAGCTGTGTTTGAGTGTTAATTTCAATGGGTGTGATAAACCAGGCATTATAAAGCCGCTCACAGAATCTAGATAAGCTTAAAAATGTGTTACGTAAGTGCAACGCATTAACCGTATTGGTCTTTTTGTCGACAGCTTTTACCTGCAGTACTTAAACAAATCCTATGAAAATGAAAGTCAAACAAAGCCCAGAATAAAGTGGTCAGAAATCCCCACATAAGTAAAAAAAAAAAAAAAAAGGCTGATTAACAGCAGCCACACAAGTGCACTTCAGGCAGCCTGTGATACACAGCTTGATGTATGAATTAAGTTTACCCTCTCTGTGAGAAATACAGTTCTTCTCAGGGATCTGCATGGTCTGCTAATTACAAGCATAACTCCTGTCTCAGTGTTTTTCCTTTCAGTCACTGCAAAGGTTATTAACCATGTTTAATTTAGATCCATTTCTAAAAAGCTCTTCTGTGTGGCAAACTGCGGCTCGGTTATGATAAATGTTTTTCATTTGCCATCCTTTCCCTCATCTTTCTTCTTCTGCAAATATCACCAATGCTTTTATTGCCTCAATGGCCCAATTTCCCAATCGGGATCATTCATGTTTTATCTTTATGAAAGACCGTCTTCCCTCGGAGAAGAGTTCATTTCCAAGTGTAAAACTCCAATTACACTGAATTCAGGCAATTACTAATGGTAAGTTTCCCTCTGAAGGGCTTTCACAGCGGCGCATTTCAGACATCAACAACCCCTACTGTCACATTCGCATTCATGGTATTTAACAGCGTTTTTTTTTATTTTTTTTATGCCACTCAAATTAGCTTAGAAAAAAGCAAAACTGCACTGAAACGTTTCTTTATGTGAACGGCCGCGCAAAATGTAACACCTCAGCAAATGTGTTTAATATTAAAAGTAATAGTCAAAAGAATGCGACGCCATTTTTGCCTGAACTTTACATCTCCAGCCATCTGCCTCTGTGAACCAGTTCTGTCTCTTTCAGCGCTTCTCCACACGCTGCCTTACTGGAACAGATTCTGACCTGTCAGTCACCCAGTGGGGCATGTAACAGTACAGCACTGCTGGCCCAGCCTGGAGAGTCCAGTGGGTCAGAATGATGACTCATCAGCCACTGCGGTGTCAGAGCGGCGATGCGAGGCCGGCTTGTTACCATGGCGCCGGCTACAGCTCCACCACGCTGTGCTTCGACGTGCGGTGAGGTGACAGGCCTGGGATGGTAACCTCAGGTCAAACTGGTCGCAAATAGACTAGATTGGTGGCACCTGCCTGAAAAAGTTGTGGATTTTATTCATTTAGGATTAAATCTCAGAACTTGACTTCCATATGACAGGGTAAGTTTGTTAAAGCACATTTAGAGGGGCAGTATTATGCATTTTCCAGGCACATAGTGCCATTTTACAGCACAAGCAAGGAACAATGTTCCCATTAGCTGTTATAAAAATGCTGTGTGTATCAAGTATGACTTAAAATAAATCTGGCTTTGTAATTCAACGCCTTGAAATTGGGCCTCTGTCACATTAAAAACTCCTTTTCTTTCTGAAACTCTAGCCTTCAGGAAGTCATCACAACATCCCTTCATCAACGTGAGAAGTAGCTCTTATAATGAGTTCAGCTGATGCACAGTTCCACCAGGTGTTTGCTAATTGCCACTGGCTAGTCTGAAGGAGCCGAGTAGAGGAGTTGCAGGGAAGGGCGCTCTATGAGGCAGAAGCTTGCAAGCTTGGAAACTGCAGTTCCAAGGAGGAGCTGTGCCTCAAAGGCGCCACTAGGTTCACCCAGGCGTTTTGCAGAGCTGAATGGTTGCCAATGGAGATGAAAGGATTTTTTCAAACATGCATGAAAGAGTCAAGCCAACACTCCAGGTATGTTTTTGACGAGGGAATAACATTACAACATGATGCAAAACTCAAAAAAGTTAATTTTACACAACACTGCTCCTTTTATATTTCAATTAATAATTAAGTGAGGCAGAAAAAGGCCAGACTGGTGCTTTTCTCAGTTTATTTTCAGGAGAAAAAAAGTCTAAGTGAGTTATCTCAACCTCTACAGCCCTATGATAAGAAGAGTGTAAACGATTTTGATAGTCACTACACTTATCTATACTGCTATCACAACAACCGCATCATTAATAGTCTCAGGTTCATTGAAACCTGTACACTGGACCCCTGGTGCAAGTGGGGCTGAGGTACCACAGCTAGCCACAAATAAGCTAAAATCTGTGAAAACTTGAGAACACCTCTAAAAATGCTTGCAACAGCCTATATCAATTAATTAATATGCACAGTGTAAACAATCTTAGCACTACTGGAGAAGCTAATATTTACACTCCTAGTTATTACTGCTCTTGAGGTTACAGCCAGTCAGCGCCAAGGGAAATAAATTGTGCTGCTACATTGGGTCCTTTGCAGATGCTAGCCAATGCATGCCAAACGTTTTTGCAAAGGATACATGCAGCATCGCTTGGGTTGACAACACAAGTGAGTCAGTGGCGCAAACAAACATTGTCATCTGGCGATAAATTTACACTTACCCACGACAGACACAAAAAGCTAGCTAGCACAAAAAGTAGCAGCTAGTCACCGGTAGCTTCAATCAATATATAAACCTAATACTTTTTAAGGATGTGCAGGCATCTTGCTACAGTCATTCATCTAAACCAGGGGTGTCCAAAGTCGGTCCTCGAGGGCCGGCATCCTGATTGTTTTAGTTCTCTCCCTGGTTTAGCACACCTGCATCAAATGATGGCTCATTAGAAGGCCTAAGCAGAACATTGACTTGCTGAGGAGGTTGTTACTACCACTAGGGAGAGAACTGAAACATGCAGGATGCCGGCCCTTGAGGACCGACTTTGGACACCCCTGATCTAAACCGATAGAGTTAGCTTAGGTGAGTTTTTATCCAAGAAACCCCTAAACTTTAGTTTACTTTGTTAAACTTCATGTGGGCCTATAACATTATAATTCCCTGTGACTGGTAAATGAATACATTTGCCAGTCACAGTAGGCCACCAGCCAGACTTTAGAAACAGTTTCCAGGGGCAGTAACCCAGGACGTCAAGTTTTATGAGGGTTCCAAAGATTTATAAAGTTTTTGCAAAGAAATGCATATTTTACATACAAAGCTCATAGGCCCGTATGAAGTGTGTTGGTTAATATTGTTATATTTTCATGAATGTATACAATACTCAAATATTTAAAAACTGAACCAACAGCCAGCATGTACGTGTCTGTAAACTTCTCCATATGACGCTGGGTGCCTGGCCTTCTTCTTCTTCTTCAGCAGATTCTAACAGCAGTAGCGGCTTGTGCTGTGCGCCTCCCGTCTCCCTACTCCCCCACTTTAATGAGGAGTGATCCATTCGCCTCCCGCTGAGAAAGGACATGTTTATATAGCTCCGGCTCGCCGGCCGCGGGAGCAGAAAAACTGATTACAGAAGCACTCTGGTCAAATGTCAACAGAACCGTGGCACAAGTGGCAAAGAGACACACATCAAGCGGGGTGGCTAGAGTGCGAACAGACAGCTCGCGCTCAGCGAACAGGCCGAAAAACAAACAAACCTCCGAGTTAACAAATAGAGAAATTTCCTTCACCGCCGACCCTCGTTCAGGTCCAGTGGAGGATCTAGTTTCTCTGCCCCGCAGAACCTTTTGGAAATGCGGCAAGCTGAATCGAGCTTTGCATTCGACTCCAACGCGTATCGGTGAGCTTTGCGGCGGCCTTTTATCGCGGCCTGCTTCCTCGTGGTCGCAATGGCCGAGCGGCTGCCCGAAATGAACCCCAGCATGACAGGTGAGAGAGTTTGTTGCGGTTGCAACAATTTATTACAAAAGCAGCCCTCACCCCAACCACCCCCTACCACCCTCTGAGAAAATTAAGAGTCCGAATCAGAGAGCGGAGGTAGCTGTGATTCATCTTGGTACCTGCATGATGAAATAATCACAGCCAAAAGGCGCTCGGGCGCAGCGGGGGGGATTTGCATGCTTACAGCCAGGAGCAGTAATTGGCAAACATTAGAGGGAAGCGAGATTTGCCCACCTGTTTTCCACTCCAGGTTGGATTTTTCTCCTTTCCGTGCGCAATCTTAAAAAGGACACACGACTAAAGAATAAACTCTTTCAATCTGCTCTGGGGTCGGGCGTGCCAGGAGCTCCACAGCAGAGGAGTAAAGGGCAGAGCAGGTGAAGAAGCACTAAAGGTGGAGTGTCTAGGCAGATGCCGGATCACAGACAAACTAGGCACAGTGACAGTTTGTGTTCCCCAGCTGCCTCCAGCCAGCTGTCACAGCAGATAAACACAATGGGCTCTCCTCTTCAACAACAACATGCTGTAATCGGGAATTGACAGCTGACTCTGTCACCCAACTCTGAGGAGGCTGAGGGAGAAAAGGATGCTGCGAGACAATTAGTAGAAACAAATCTCCCTTTGCTTTGGAAAGGAGCGAGCCGAAAACGGCTTCGCATCGCTCTGCTGTCGAGGGGCAAACAAATAAAACGGTACAATTGCTGAATGTTTTAGTGCTGGAAGGTTTAGAACAGATCAGACTTATTCGTGGCTCGGACTGCTGACGATGTCCAGCAGTTCTCAACACCCTTCGAAAAGGGAGAGTAAAGAACATACAGCCATTACTACAGAAGCTGGCTGTACACAGAGCAGAGTGATATTCTAGGTCAGATTAATGGGAAATCGAATGAAAATCAAATTGTGGCAGAAAAGTGCACATGAATGACTGCAGCCTTCAGAGCATTCAAAATGTATGGACTACTCCCTGGTAAGTACTTTAAGAGCCAACCTTAGGGCTGGGTAATATGATTGTAAAACATATAACAATATAAGCATTTCAAATCAGTTGATAATGATTCATTAGTTTGTTTTAAAGATCCAAAAAACCTAAAAACTAGTGATGTCATCTTTCCTCTTTTACGCACAATTTCCTCAAGCTGTTGTTCTCATTTTCTCCTTTTGCTCCACCCTGATCTTTTTTTTTGAGCAGTTATGGGTAACAGTGGCAAAACATTAAACAAGTGTGTATTCTGTTGAGATTTCATAGTGAAGTGTACCGATTGTCTACATTTCTTGTGAGAAATTCCTTTATTTCCTACAATCCTAATGGATGAACACTAGCAAACTCGAGCCAGTTGGGGCTGGATGCGTCCACCGGACATCCGGTCTATATTAAAAATCCTTTTCATAACCTGTCTTATGTAATATCCACATGTTCTGAGGTTCAGAATCATTAAACTAAGCTTAATACATTACTTTGTGCTTAAAGCTGGAGTACGCAATTTTTGTAAAAAAAAATAAAATAAAATTTGTCGAAACCGTTACTATATTGTGACAGTATATGAGTCAGACAACCTGTGAAAATAAAAACTCCTCCACCACATCCCAGTGCTCCCAGTGCCAACTAGAAACAACCAATCAGAGTCAGGAAGAGGGCTTTAGTGCCGTCAGTCACGTCTCCCTCTCCTCTACTAGCCACCGATTATGGCAGATAAATGGCTTTCCTGGAATGGTAAGTTGTTCATCCACCATTAATACATTTTGCAGCATGTACCCGAGCTTGACTGACAGCACTAAGATCTTCCTCCTGACTCTGACTGGTTGTTTTTGAACGGGAGCGGTGCATTACTTCAGACGGCAATAGTAGTTGAGAGAGGAAGTGAAGGAGCTCAATCTTTTCACATATTATCTGCCTCATATTCTACTCTCACAATACAGTTTTAACAAATAAGAAAACAAATTAGGTTACATCCTGCAGCTTTAATACATCTATATATTTTCTTTTTGATTTTAATTAGTGGGGGGGAAGGGGGGAAGGAAGAGCTAATTTATGGAGATGTATTTGTGGAATCTGTGACTCGGCAGACCTCCATCACAGCGTGGGGTGACAGGCGTCCTGTGACATGAAGTCCATCACTCTGGCTCCGACTGCCAGGGGTTTGATTTCGCAGCATGGAAATGCAGCCTGGGGACCGACTTTATGTGGAGAAAAATGCATCCTCAGCCTCCAAATCACTCACGCTGCCAGGTTTTGCCTCAGTCTTTCCACGGGGCATTATGTGGATCAGCGTGCTGTGTGCTCGCTGGGACTGTCTGTTTAGGTTTTCACCCAGAGAGCTGGCGGCGGCAGTGCGCCCGGCCCTGCCAGTAAAGGCCCCTGCCTCGGCTAACCCAGATTTGTGTCTTTGTACAACTAAACTTTTTACAGCCCCTATAAAAACTAATGTCACACACATATATATATATATATATATATATATATATATATATATACACACACACACACACACACTTCAGTTCAAAGATCATTAAATAAAGTGTAACACATATCTTCACTGGCTCTATTCATTCAGTCCCTCACAGTCTCCTTTAGCCTCGTTAATGACATCGGGGCATTCGCTTTTAAGAGGTCTATTCCACTCATGTCCAGTGACTTAATATTCAAACGGCCTTATAAACGACTGCTGCCAATCCTGTTCTCATTTTTAGCTGAGTAGCACCTCATTTTATCCCTATTAAATTCTGATGGAATGATGTAAATGTGCCTCCAACTCCCACAGTCCCTCTCAGAACACGGAAACCATCCATTCACAGCAGTCTGCTCGTCGAGTTACAGGGACGTGTCTAGCTCTCTCCCCACAGCTGATTCGCAATCCAGGTCATATACCTGATGTTGATGTATGTTGTTCTTTTCTTTTTTTTTCTTTTTTTTTCTTTTTTTTTGCAAAGCTCAGACCAAGAAGTTTAGAACAACCGTGTGCTGCAAGCTGCAACGTGATGTCACGCGCATAAACTGCTCACCGAAGATTGGTTTTAACTTTCAAGTTGTCAACATAAGTCTTAACCCTGATACATAAAAGAAAAAGGGATAAAGTGCTTTGCTACTAATTGTCCACACTATGACAAGATAAGGTTCAAGGGTGTCACATTTCATTGTTCAGGAAAAAGTTTTAACAAAATAAATAGCAAGCGATAGGGAAGTAGGTCAGTTATGCTAGCTTGACTTTGACAACCTTAAAATCAAGATGTGCTGTGGAATTCGGTGTGTTTCAGTTCAGTAACAATATAAATAAACAAAAAGGCGATCCAAACACCAACTCTCTGACAGATCATCAGTAGAGCAGCTGTTTAAATTAGCTAATCAACCACCGCTGTGTTCAGACGATCACTAATTAATGGTCGCAAAATAAACATCAAGACTAAAAACATAAAACTGTAATGGATTGAATGTCCTGTTCTCCGTGTGAGAAATGTTTGAGTGATTTTTGGTGCTGAGCAACTCCTGTGTTGCCATATATGATTTAACCAAAGCATGTGGTCCAGTAGATTTTAGCCAAGTCCACATATTTAGAGACAGCAGGATGGAGAAGGCCTGTCAGGGTCATTACCGTCTAACCATAAGCTGGTACATTTGCCTATTTGCCATGGAGATGTGGGGACCACAAGATGCCACACTTTTTTACATATTACTAATGCAGAGATCTGGATACCTCCTTTACTACTTTTCCTGCACACAGTCTGCAGTGGCAAGATAAATATGGATCCTCGTGCATTCTGGTAGCCAGAGGCTAAAAGAAATGGGTCTCAGATCTTAGAGTGTTAGTTAGAACCTAGGATCAAAACTCGAATGGACCAGGCTGAACATCAAACATGGCGGACTTCTATTTATCCAGAATTCAGTCCAATCCTGGAAAAACTGCAGGAGAGCTAAGAAGGTTGACGGAGCAGGGTGTACATACTGGTGGAACAGGTGAGCAACATGAGACGATTCAACTCAGCTGAGTTAAAAAACCAGTACAGTCACCGATTATTTCTTAATATGCAGTTCTTAACTGCATTGTGCCAACGTAAAAAAAAAAAAAAACAGATTTTTTAAAAGTTTTTTTTGATTGAGATCTTGCTACTGCAACACAGCGATACTTTACGTTAAGGCTTTTACCACATCTTTCCCGAGGTTGTGAATAAATGAAGTCAATGCTGTGACAGGTGAAGAGGGAGACGAAGGCCCACAACCACCTGGAGCTTCGTGAACCGGTGACCTCTCTACAACTTAAAAGCAGTTAAAACATTCTTTCCACAGCTTACACACTGCACTGCTCCCAGCTCTTAAACTTTATTTTTGATTTTCCTGCAGGTGAAATCCCACTCACCAAGCCAAAATATTGATTTTTACATTATTGGGACAATTACTTCTCGTCAAAATATTCTATCACTGTGACAAAAATCTCCTTCATCCGGCGCATTCCCTACTCTTTAAATTCTGCTTTTATTTCTGGGCTTCATACAGACACACACACACACCCTGCATGCACCACATTTAAGCTCTAAAACGGAAGCGGAGAGAGACTTTGTGCAGCTGGAAGTCTCTCTGAGTCTTGTTAAATCGGATTTTATCAGATATCCCGCAAGACTGGATTGCGCTTGGGCTGAGCAAAAACCATAAAAAGCATATAAAATCCAGTTGTAGACCCACTCAGCTTTTTACCACTACATAAAACAAAAAGGTCATGTGGATAACTCTGGCCACCGCTGATCCATCAAACTGAAAATATTGAATAGCAAGTAAAATCATTTTTACTCAACTCAGCGTCCACTGAGTCGAGTTTTACAAGGCAAACGATTCAGGTCCCGTTTGAATTTCCTGGAGTGGAATCTGTACGTCGTGGAGATTCCTGTGCACGAGCCAGGATTTTTCCACACTAACGAGCATCTGCTGGCTTTCACAGCTCCCATCCAGAGCATCCCCGATGATGTGACAGCAGTGAGGTTAAAGGTCATCACAAACCTGACGGGGTTCTCAGATCTGCACAGGTTCGCACCAGAGCACATGGCCGTGTCGGCACTTGTGTCGGCAATATTCTTGTCATTTGTCAGCCGTTCTAAAAGGTAATTACTGTTTTGAAACACTGACTCATTACAATATGGAGACAAATGGCTCGTCTGTTGTGCCTGAATCACAATCACAGAACATCAACCCCCATTTCCAGAAGCGCAGAGTGGTACGTACTGATCAGACACACTGTATGAAAGTAATTCAACGTACATAGCTCCATGTTTTTCAACTCATAATTGACGAAATCCATAAGGAAACGCAACAACTTTAGGATCACCTCCATCTCTCCTCCCTTTAACTCTGACCAGCTTCCCAGCATGATGCACAGTTTGAGTATGAAAGCTAACAGTTTTAGCTAAAAAGTTCAACTTTGGTCACATTTGACCAGAGCACTTTCTGTGGCTTTTCTAATGGCCTCTTTGCACGGCCTGTCAGCATAGCTTGACAGTCGTATCTTGTTAGTTTGCAGTTGTGCCGTACTCTTTCCATTTTCATGAGATGAGACTGAATCGTGGCCCGTATTGTTTTAAAAATATTTGTGGGACTCAATTACAATTTTCAATCCAGTTAATTGCCGGGTCTGTAATTAATTCATCAAAATGAATCGCGTTCTATTCCAAAAACTTGACAAAATAAACATTTTCAAATCAAAAGCCATATGAGCTCAAACACAAAGACGTTCATTGGCTTTAATTTGTCATTTAGGTGTTTCAACCATCAAATCGGTGCAAAGTGCAATTATTCAGCTTTCAAGTGTTTCAGGAAGCCCTGGTGATTCATGCATCTCCTTCAGAAATGTGTGCTCTAGTTTGCTGAATCAGCTTTGTGGACGTCTGCGCGAGCTGCAACATATTTAGCACTGAGATGCTGTTTTAGGTTTGAATAACTTTTGCACTATTTACACACACCAGTAGTCTTTTCCAGCTTCCCATAAGATCATTTTTTGAAGTAAAAATTAACCCTTAGTGAGCCAAGAGAAGCAGGATTTCCGTCCATTGACGTCTGCGGATGTCGCCTGTGCGTCAGATTTACAGGCGTACCAAAAACAAAGACGAAAGGTTCCAGTTTAAGAATTTTGTTTCGAAGAAAAAAAATAATAATTGCACTAAATTTTTTATACATTAAACTCTATTAGGTAATTAATCAAAATCAACGTGTTAAAGTCGTGGCCCTTTTTTAATCCTAACCCTGATTTAGACTTTATCACATTTTACTTCTTAAACTGTTTGTTTTCCTTTGGATTCTTTGTGCTACTTCTTCACTGATGCACTCTAACAAACTTTTCAAACCTACTGTAGTTTATTTTGGGTTAGTCACGTTAAAGGGGGCTGAGCAATAATAAGTAAAGTTATTGACCATTTCTTTTTATGTTGAAGAAGAGCTAATTTGTGTAAAATTCTAATAAACTACATCAAGGTTTGCAGCGAGACAAAAATCTAAACATTTTCATAAGTCTCACCAAGTCTTAAGTCCCATGCTGAACTCCTGAAACACTCCAGTCGTTCCACCAGAGTAACACAACAGCCAAGTTAAAAATGAGCGTCAGTCTGGAGAGGTGAGACGGCCACTTGAGCTCGGTGTTGAATTCAATAAACATAATGCACAAAAATCCATGTGTGGATCCTGCCATTCCAGCTTTCAGTAAAATATGGCTGGAATGCAGACACAGAGAGCTGCTGTGTGGGAGAGTGGAATGCATGCGTGCACATGTGTGTGTGCGTGTGTGTGTGTCCAGCCCCATTGCATAAATGTATCCTCATGTGTGTTATATGCATATGTCAGCTTTCTGTCTGCCTTCATCTCCATCTTGCCTGCCAATCTGTCACTCGGTGATTGTGTAGAAGGAGACCACTACCTCTCTGTGTGTGGGTTGCAGGCTCTCCGCCCGTCAATAGCTCTCGTTTTCTCCCTGTACTTTTGCATTTGTCTGTCTGCCAAGCTGCCACTCAGAGACGTCCGCAGATAGCAAGGAGCCATCTTTGTCGGCTGAAGGGCTCCCCACGGAGAGCGCCGAGAAGCCCATCTATCTCGGTGGGTATTTGTGATTGTCGGCGAAGTGATAAGATGCCCCTGGGGCGGCGCTCTGTGCTCCGGCAGGCAGGGATCTTACGCCGCGCTGATGAGCGCTGTCGAGAAGGTTTATCTGGCACAAAAGCGGCCTTGTTAAAAGCTCAACAAGCGGCGCATAAACTAGCCGTGAAGAAACGGCGAGAAACTGTGAGCTTAACAAAAAAAAAAAAACTTTCTTAAAAAAACGGAGAGGGGGAAACGTCTAGAGCTGAATATAATTACTAAGTTCAAACAATGCTGAATATGGTAAGTAGTACTTATCTCTTCTGCGACCTTCCCAGCCCCGCGCACTCCGCTGTCAAAGAAACCCTAATGGGGAGAAAGCCGGGTGATTGCGCGGCTCTCTGCGGTGGATTTATGTGTAACATAAACGGTTTTACGGGGTGAAGTGCAGGGTGAGCACGGTTACAAACACGGCATGTCGTACAGTGTTTTTATAGACACAAGCAAATTTAATGGTAAATGCGGCGAGACGTCAGAGAAGGCCGAGCTCTGCTGCCCGCCAGCTGACAGAGTTTAATCAGGAGAATGGTTTGCTTCGCTGTGGGCTTGATGTCAATTAGCTCGCTTAGATGAGTGCTGAAAAATCCTCTTAAAACTACTGGGAATTTTACAGTATGCATATGAATCTGAGTGCAGTATTTCTTTATGAAGAGTTAGTAAACCCACCTTTAAAAGAAAAAGTTGGAACGCACAAGATGTTGGCAATGATGCGCAGCATAAACAATCAACCGAACTCTGGTTTTATGTTGCAGTTCGAGGTAGAGCTGCACCGATTGAAAACTTGATCTCCGATCATTGATTTTGCAAAGTTGTAATATGTTGTTTGATCTGATTCCAAGTTTGCTGTAAGAACAACAAAATGCTTAGTTTGAAAACTGAACTGTTTTAATGGTTTATTTTTAATATCTAGGGAAGGAATAAGTTATTATATAAAAACAGGATAAAGTTGCAGAGCCAAATCTCTTGGCATTATTGAAGACAGATGTTGTGCATCTTCGATCTTTTCTTTGCCATATTTAAAATGCAGCGTTCTATGACACAGTGTACTCATATTTATTTTTCTGGGACCATATAAGAAATAAAAAAACTCCACAGATTCACTTTTACATTTTAAGTTATTACTGTATTTTCTGGACTACAAGTCACACATTTTTTTATAGTTTGGCAAGTCCTGGGACTTATAGTCCAGTGCAACTAATATGTGTTTTTTTTTTCTCTTCATAATTCATATTTTGACTGATAAGATCTATAGTCCAGAAAATATGGTACATCTATTCACTTATACTGTATTATGTAAGTGTGTGACAACCGTGAGAGAAGCAGCATTTACAGAAAATAGCTAGCTGTGTCTTCCTGTGATGGTAACAACTTCCACACTGAAGAGTGCTGCGAGAGAAACCTGTTGTGTTGCGTTCAATGGTCACAAAAGTAGATCAGATTTTTTTTGTTTCCGACTGAACGATCATCACTCAGACCTTGTCTAGTGTGACGATGCCCATTTACCTTCACCAGCCTATTTCTCAAAAAACACATTGCCCAGATCTGGACAATAAAGACACTTCTTCTAATAGGTGAGCATCTACAACCATCTACTAGACTGTACAGACAGCATGTCATTATGAAGACATTTCATATAATTTCTACAGCATTATCATTGAGTGTTGCACAAATAAAACGCCTTAAAACACACATAAACTTAAGGAGGTCTTCGTTTGTGATGCTAACATTGGTGCTAACGTGATGCGTTCCCTCTAAGAAGCAGCTCAGCAACTCATTAACACCTGATCCTGAGGGTTATAACGATCTTATCTGCTAATTTTTAACTGCCTCATCTCATTTTCCCCACAGCCATAAAAGTGTAAAACATGAAGCTCTTTCTTCACTCGTGTTGTCTAACAAACCTCCGAGGCCTTCATAAAAGAGCTGTATGTATTCAGAAATTAAACTGCACTCAGGGGGGCTTCTTTGATAACTTCTGAAGGCAACTGCTGGCACTGGGTGTTTTTAAGGGTCTCAAACAGTCTTTCACCGCACACTTTGCATATTTTTATTTAAAACAAATGAGCCTTATTAATCATTTTTCCTTCAACTTCGCAGGTATTTACTACTCGCTGGTTTGCCATTTAAAAATCACAGTGAAATAAACCGAAGTCTGTCTTATTTGCTATTAACGAACTACTGCCATTTGTGCTTCAGTCTGTCTGGTGATTAAAAATGTATCAGGTCAGTTTGCATGAAACGTGGTAATAAAAGAGAAAGAAAAAAGAGCTGCATTGATAAACAGAGCATCTTGAAGTGATATTGAAAAACTGCATTGAATATTAACCAATAACTAACTTGATCGCAGGATTTTCTCTAGATTTATGTGTTTTTCTGGTGCTTTCAACCATCGTACTCTCATTCAGGAATGATCAGCAAATCTTTTTTTTTTTTTTTTTTTTAAGTTAATTTCACAGTAAGTGACTTCATATCTTCTGAATTGTGATCGATATGTTGTCTTAAGTGACGAGATCTCTCATCGCTTTGCAAAATTTATACCTCAGAGCTCAGTTCTTGGGCCACTTCTTTTTCAGACATATAAATGCTATTCAGATGTATAACTCTATCTCATATGCAGCTGATAAGTATTTCAGAGCGATATAGTCTGCTGCAATATGATTTGACAAGCAATGTCCAACGTAAAGGTAAACAAAACTGTCTCAATTTGTTTTCCCTCAATGTCTCGATCTTTGAACAGCAGTGATTCAAATCTAAGGACCGGTTGTTAAATTAACACAGAAGTCCCAGACGCAGAATTTCTTGGTGTCATCTTGGATTTTTATTTGAAGTTTGACAACTTGTTATGCAGAGATGAAAAAGATAGCTTCAATACTTTTACACAACAGTGTCGGTATGATAAACATCTCTTAGTCACAAGCAGCACTAAACCACAGAGGAGGATGATTCAAACTTTTGATAAGAAGCCTATTGAGTCACATCACTGTCATGATCTTGAACTGAACTTTTAAAATGTCATTCAATTCTTACATTTTAATCAGATCTTTAAATGCGTTGTGAGGTTACTTTGCTCAGTCACCTTTTGATTCATCTTAGACCGACTTGATGATGTCTGGCTTCATTTCGGACTAAAAGAACCAGGTACAATGAACCCCCAACTATTCACGGCTCAGTAATCGTGGATTCACCTATTTGCAACCTATTTGCAAATTTGTCTGTGGAAAGTAGCTCAAAATTACTGGTGGAAATATCACTTATATGGTGATTTTTTTCATAGATCTAAAATATTCGGAAGAATTTGCAGCTTGGAAGATAAAATACCTAGGTGCAATATGACTTGACTTACTTGGTTTTGGCTGGCGTTTTCAAAGTAGCCAATCCAGGAGCTCCATTTATTGTTCTTGGCACTGATTGGCTGAACCCCCAACAGGAAGTGCTAAGACAGTTTCCACTGTGTGTGTCAACAAACATTATGGTATATTTGGTGCTTGAACTATGTAAACTTTTAGAGGATTTCTCAAGTATTTGTGGATTTCAGCTGTTCACAGACTGTTGTGGTTTTTAAGCCCAGCAAATACCCGAGGACCACTGCAGAAGGTCATGAATGGTTGTCATAAATTTTGTGATTTATTTATAGTTGCAGCTGGGTCTCAATGATCCTTTTCCCCATTTCAAACTTTGTAAATAAAAGCTTATTTTTATGTAAACAAAGTCAAGCTTATACCTAAATGACACTGCAAGCTAGTGGAGTCTCTTCAAACGCGTTTGTATGTTCCAATAAAAATGTGTAACACCTACAAAAATTAATTGAAAACAATGTTTCCTAAAAACAGAACAAAGGAACACATGATTCTCACCAAGCCAACTCTTCTGGCTACGTTTGCCTGAAGAGACAGCTGTTGATTACTCGCACAGATAAAAAGATAAGCTGGATCATCTGTGGCCTCCAGGCGAACAGCGTAGCGCACGCCATGACTCATTACCCCGTTTCCAAGAGCAGATCAATAAACTAATCAGCATGCGAGTCGTAATCTGACCTTAAGTGGCCCCACACGGCTGAGGACAATGGACATATTTCCTTCGCACTGACAGCCCGCCATAAAGAAAGCGCGGGCGCTATCATCGCAACGAGCCTGTATTGCATCAGTGTCACAGCGGGCTCGTTAGGCGCGGACCGTCGGCAGTTTTTACCGCTGATTACATCATTGAAGTTAGGGAGATTACACCGTTGTTTATGCTCCCGTCGCGGCAATCCAAAATGAGAGGCTTTGCGGGCCTCCAGCTGTGGACCTAATAATGTAGCGCGCTCTGAATGCTCATCTCCTCCATCAGCCAACCTCTTCACGTGCTTCGGCGGCTAACGGCGTGCGGCTGGCGGCTTACATCAGCCGCGTGATGGGAGAAGTGGAGCCGATACGTTAAGCGATGGCTTCAGACGTTGGCGGGGTGTGAAAACCTTGGCACACCCCTTAAGAGGAGGTGTTTTTTTTGTGTGTTTTGTTTTGGGGGGTTTTTCGGATTCAGATGCATTGTTTGTGTGTGGGTTCCCCCTCCTCCCCTCCCTCCCTTTGTGTTGATATCAAGCAGAGAGGTTTGCCATGACAGCAGATCGCACAGACGAAGCCGAAGCAGTTTAATCGGAGCAAAAGGCTGTATAACTAAAAAGATTGTCTGTGGGAAACACAATAGGCCTCCAGCACCCGAGAGTACATTAGCTGAAAATAGGCCACAGGCATTTTAGTCCATAAACGAGGAAGAGAAAATGAAAATCCTCCTGCAGCAAGGCAATAGCTCAGCTTTTAATGATGACAAAAGAAATCAACAAAGCACGCAGCGCTCCACGAGTGTTCTCTAATCGGCGTCGCGTCAACGTTGTTTGGATCACACAAGGCTAATAAAACGCCACGTTTGACACAAATGAAGGGGGAAAAAAAAAAAAGAGCACACCATTTTTTTTTTTTGCTTTCCCCTTCTCCTTTAATATCATTTAATTAGAAGCATTTCCAAAACAGAGCTGGCAAACAAACTCCCCGTCCTGGCAGCAGACAGCCTGCTTAATGAGATTAAAAGCATTTTTGAATTTAAGAAATGTTATTAAGCAATCGGGATGAGGGACTGAGCGAAGAGTCCAGTGGCAGTTCTCCAAGAGCTTTGTTACCGATGCAGCGGAAAAGGGCTTCAGGAGTGGAATAAGCTGTGAAGAGCTAACATTGCTTAAAAAAAAAAACATTCTCTAAGTGATTTTACTGCTGTTTACATGGATTTACAGTCAGTACTAGGAGAAGTCTTTAGTAGATTTACATTTAGCTGTTTCTGCTATGCTCTCAATTCTTACGTGTGTTTCTGTTTCGACAGTTTCCTTGCTTTTCTTTTACTTAGAACATTTTGCCTTCGTTCTTTCCTGAGAACAGCCGAAACACCTGTTCAGAGAAACCGGAACATTGGTCAACATGTTTGGTTTGCTTGATGATTTTGACATGACTTGATGATGTTCGTCGCTTGTTTTAGAGTTGGTGGCTGTACTGTGTTTCGTGCTGTAAAGCACTTTGGACTGTGTTGTTGCTGAAATGTGCTGTGAAAATAAACTTGACTTCCCCTGTGTGTTCTCTTGTTGTTTTTATTAATTAATGAGCATTTAGAATATGCTTCCTTTGATTAATGTTTCTTTCTGTTCATGTCACTTTCAGGTTTTCCACTTTGCTTGGTTCCATTTCTCCCTCCTGGTCTCTCAGCTCAGCTGTTTGCCATCTCCTGGTCTCTCTTGCGCTCTCCCTCCAGCTGTTCCTCATTCCCTTGATTACACCTACTGCGTGTATATGCCCTTCTGCTCCCCATTATCTGTGTCAGATTCTCCCTCATGTTGCCCCGGTGTTCTGCGTCACCCGCTCTCCTCCCTCGAGAAGGTTTTGCTGTGTTTTGCTAAACTCTTTACTAAATTGATTGTCACGAGGCATCCACCTTCCTGTCTGCATATTCATCTGATGCCTGTGAAAGGATGACAGTTTTCTGCATGCATGCGGCTGCAATGCAAGCCATAAGTGCTGGTCAACTGAGCAAATCGTAGTCCTTTGTTGTTGAGCATTAAAAAGCATTGAGTGTGTTACACTTAAAGAAAATATTGGAATTTTATCCATTTTTGAATTGTGTGTTCATTATAGTATGTCAGTCTAATTGGATTAATTCAGTTCAGCTGTGACAATTTTTTTTGTTTTCATCTTGAGATATAGACAATGATAAAAAAAAATGCTCGTTTGCTAAATTTGAAGTCTAAAGATGCAGTATTAGGCATTTTCCATGCACAAAGTCCCATTTTATAGCACAATCAAGTAACTTGTAACAACTGAAGGCAACCAATTTAAACCTAAATTTAAGTTTGTTTAAATTTCTTTAAAACTCAAATTTAAAAGAAATTTGACTTCACAGTTGGATGCCTTGAAATTGGTGTCTGTCTCTTTAAGAAGCTCCTTTTCTTTCAGACGCTACACCATTAGTGCATCAAAAACAAAGTTTTTCCGTTGCCCCGTTTCCTAGCAACCTCTGTAGTGTTGGACTGAGAGGTAGTTTGTATAATGAGCTCAGCAGACGTGCAGTTCCACCAGATGTTTGCCAACTTTTGCTGCCACTAGTCTGGAGGAGCGGTGTGGGTGTGAATTGTTCTGTATTCTGACCCGTTTTATTTTTTATTTTTTCACATCCACATATTACCAAGTTCCACAACGTTAGGCATTATACAGTGGATTCTATTTAGACATGGCTAAAATTATAGGAGAGGGAAAGCGGACTACTGATTCACTTCTTCTGATTATTACATTGTTTTTGTATTCTTTTGGAACAGAAATTGAAATGCCTATACCTACAAACTGCATATAAATGCTGAAAAATGTCTGCATATTTCAATTATTCAATGCAATATCTATTAAAAAAACAAAACAAAAAGAAAACTGAAAAGTTTTGTGGTGCCACACCAAGGACCAGCGGTGAAATCTATGAATATAATGCCAGTCCTTGCTTTGATGATGAGGGGTGAGCCTGGCTGTTCAACATGGCCTTGTCTCTGGCAGCCTGGTGTGTGTTTGCACACACTCAGTGTCAGTGCCTGATCTCAGACGTGCGAGGGGAGGCGCACGAATATCTTTCAGCTGCACCCTTGTCAGTCCTGTCACTGCATCTCACAGAGACCGGGCCGCTGCTGCTGGCGGGAGCGCCTTTCTGAACAACAATCCTGCAATTTCCCGCTGCTCGCTGTTATTCATAAGGCAGCGCCGGCTTGTTCTGACCTTTTGTGCGTCGAAGTTTTCATCATTGATCTCAAACGTATCGGACTGTTTTCCTCTGTCCTCGGTGTTTAAAAAGAGATATCCGAGGTATTTGACCTTGCTTCGAGCCAGCGTAAATGCCAAGGTAATTTTACAGGCTGCCGCTGCAGGGAGGTAACAAGCGAGTAATGAAAAATGGATGTAGCACGCCGAAGGAAAAATAAGGCAAAAATTAGGTTAATGAGGAGCACCTGAATTCTCTGTTTAGGATCCTTGGGCTATTAGTTTATGATAGTTCTTTAAAAAATAATATCGGCAGCACATAAAGAGATATTTCTCTAACAGTTTCAAGTATGTAAAAAAAAATGTCATAACATCTTTGCTCCAATAAGAACAACATACCTCTCACATTTAGACATGAAACGCATGCAAGGAGTTCTTCTGGAAAACCTTTTGGTTTTTAAAGACAGTTTTTCATTATTATTATTAACGTCTTATCTGCTCAACAATAAACTAAACATGTTTTCATCAAAGACGTCTGTTGAAGAACAGGGATCTGCAAACCATTGTAGAGCTGGAACATGAAATGGATCTCACTTATTTCTCATTAAAAGAAAAGTGTCAAGTTTTCCTCATTTTTTGGAGTCAAGTTTTTTATTTTATTTTCTACATTAAAAAAAATGTATATCTGCTTTCCTATTTGAAAAAACAAGCACTTGATGTAATTGGTCAAATTTACTATGGAATTAAAATGATTGCAACCAATCGTTGTAGATAATAGATAAATTCATAGTTTAAAGTATTAGAACTTAGAACTCTAAGAAAAACGAACAATGTTCATCTGCATCAAGCAATTGTACTATAATAATTTTTTTAGTAATGTTTGGACATTCCCCCCCAACATTTACATTTACAGCTAGATATGCTAACTCGGCCAGTTGCTGCAACACAATGCTGCTTATTGTAGTTCTTAAAAAGAAAAATGTAATTGACTGAAATTCTCATCAGCAGGTCAACTTCGCAAAAACCAGACGCTGCCGTGCTCTAATTGGTGCTAAATAAATAATTTTTCTGTGCACATTAGAGCAGAAAAGCCTCACAGCAATTTTGAAAAACATCTTAAAACATGACATTATAAAGGATGTCTAAGAGGAACACGCTCACCCATAATTAACACACCGATACAGTTTCTGCACCTGTCTGCCTGCAGTCCTTGACTGCTTCCGACATCAACATAAACAAGGAGTAAATATTAAAGCAGAAAATATCAAGGCTGAGCAGTGAAAAGAGATGTAAAGCTTCGTCACATGTTCACATCGCAGGCTGAGTTCAGAGGCACAAAGTGTTTTTAAAAGACTTCTTATGAATCAATGATGTTGATGTAAAGAGACAAGTTTTCAGTGACTTCTTTTAATAGACTGTATTTATGTGGAAAATCAAGTCTAATTAAAAATCCTAGCTGGGAGGCAGAGTGATTCATGACGCTGTGAAAAACAGACCATGTGCCCTGCAAAACAGCTGTGGCCCATTTGATATAAAGTTACTCCTTTGTTAGCTCGCTTTCTTTCTCTCTCTGCATAAAGAAGCCTGGTGGCCACAGAAGTTTGTTGTTTTTGTCACTGGTAGTTCACATTTAGTTAGCATTATCTAAGAGAGACGCCTTGACCTAAATGTTTGGTTTCAGTCTGAAAACGTTTCCCTGTTTGGGAGGGAAAGAAGAAAAAAAAGTTGTGTTTTGCTGTCACGATCCTCGATACGCGCGAAGTGGCCGCCAAACTAGTAAACCGATGATTCGCAGATGATGGGGCTTAGCGGGTGGGTGACGGACGGGGATGTTCACTTTCAGATACGTTTGATGTATTTCATTGGATTATCAAAGCCGGTCTGAATGGCATGAAACGTTACAGAGCCCCGGCACTACGGAGGACGAATAACAGATCAGTCATCCCTCAGATCTCCGAGAAAACAAACCATATGTGTGTGTTTGTTGGGGATTTTTTGTGCTACAGAAAAAATGCTGTTTGGGGACTTTTAATTTGAAATCACTTTCTCGCAAACCTCAAAGCGTTGCGCGCCTCAAACAGGCTTTATTATGGGAAACAATGCAATCCGTCCATCGGTGCTGCAACCAGCAAAATTCAGAAGGCAACCTGCACGTGTCCGCCGCGGCCATCGGACCGTTTGATGTGGGTCGTGAGGCTTTCGTGAGACTCCTGCAGCACAGAGAACTGTCAGGCTTTCGATTGAACAAGAGAAAGCCAGGAAATTGAGCCGTGCCGGCTTTGAAGGGCCGAGATGTAAACTCGACAGAGCAAGCTTCGTCTGATGTTAACGGCTGCGCAGGAAACAAGGGGTGGATGCTGACTTCAAAGAATCATCCCTCCTGAATCCTTTCTGTTTAACAATAAAACGATGTCAAGACGGGTTGAGACGAATCATTCCTGAGTAGAGATTGTCCAAATTTCCTAACGGGAGTCTGAATTGGGTGAATCACTATTGTACATGTCTCTCTCATTTATTTATTGTTTTTAAGTGAGTTTGAGCGAGCTTTTTTTTTCCCCCCATCCTGACTGCCTCCTTGTGTTCAAGAGGCTTCAATCAAGATGCAACGATTAAGAGTGAAAGACATCCCCACCCCTACAATACTACTCTTTCAGAGGAGACTGCCATTAATTGATGCATGGGACTTTCCACCCCAGCAATTACACTCTTGCCTCTTGTCTCCTACGCTGCTTCCTTTAAAGCGCGAGGAAGCGGAAGTCTTTATGCCGATGACAATATGTGGCCCCAACACGGGAAAAGTCAGCAAAAGTTTTTTTTATTTCTGAGGACGGAAGAGGAGTCCTCCAACGCCAGAAACACAGTGACTTCCATGTGGAGGAGGGAATGTGGAGAACACTGGGCTGTGGTTTGTGGAAAAAAAAGAAAAAAAAAAATCGACTCCAGCTGCTAAAGCCACTCCTAAAAGGTCCGGAATGTTTATGCAGAGACGGATGAAGAAACGGTGGGGGAAAGAAAAAGATGTAAAAGCCCACAACAACGCCACAACGCTTAAACTGGTTAACTCTCTCCTCACACAGCCAGGCTGCTTTGCCCGGAAGGCATGTGCCGTTTGCTCTTCCTCCATAAACAATATATTAAGAAATACCAAAGAATTTGTCCACACTGGTCGGATCTGGCCCCGGGGCAACGACACCCTCTTCGGCAACAGGTCAGGGTGAGGTCAACGGCGCTCAATGACAGACAGCTGACACGATGATTAGGAGAAGAAATGCCTCTTTAGTCACACTCGGAGCGGAGCTCAATAACACCAACACAATGAGCGTATTTATCCGCGTCGGACACAGAGTTTATTGTGTTACTTTTCAGGGGTCTTGTTGGGCTCACGTGTTCGTACCGCAACACACCCAAAACGAACAGACTTTCAACAGCTCAGTTAAGATGCAGAACATGAGAACGAGAGGGAAAATATTAGGGGAAAATTCCAAATTTCTTTGTTTCTACAAATCACAAACCTCCTATTACAGAACCTCTTAACCATCATGGTTTTCATGAATAGGGTACTTGGAATAGAATGACAAGATTTGGAATCATGTATTTTGTATTTTCTAGATTTCTAGATTTCCTGAAATGAAACAAGAGTGCCAACTAAAGAATGAAGAAGTTCTGGAAAAGTCAGAGTTTCTTGTGTTTAGTATGGCTGCCAGGCATCTAAAACAGGGCAAAAGTTTCAGTTTTAAGCACTTTAACACCAAATCCTTGAGTTATGAATAACCGGGGTCTTCCTCCTGAACAATGCATAAAATGTTAAAAAAAACAAAAAACTAATATTTGCTTATGGCTGATAGCAGCTGGTGCTACAGCAAAAGGCAAATAGCTACCAAAGGTTAACTAATTGAATCCAGAATATGCTGAACTCTAAAATCATTCCCAGATCTGAGCTCTGCCTTACCTCTCTTAGCTGCGATAGGTTCATAATGT
Organism: Poecilia latipinna; assembly: GCF_001443285.1. Taxonomy (NCBI): domain Eukaryota; kingdom Metazoa; phylum Chordata; class Actinopteri; order Cyprinodontiformes; family Poeciliidae; genus Poecilia; species Poecilia latipinna. The sequence goes on from NW_015115527.1 coordinate 48,185, forward strand.
GGCTTAACTCCTACCAGAACAGGCAGAACATTTAGTCTTTTTTGCAAACCAGATCATTTCAAACTCTTATTATATGGGATACCTCAGGGTGCAGTCTTGGGATCCATTCTCTTTCTTTTGCATATTTACCCCGTTGGACAAATGATTAGGTGGTTTCTGATGTCTTATTTCTGTGTTGATGATTTTCAGCTCTATCAAACAGTGGCTCTGTGACGACTACCTCCAGGTGAACTCTGAGAAGACTGAAAACCTAATTACTGACCCAGAGAACTGTTTATGATGGCTAATTTTATCATTGTAAATGAATGCACCTGGTATAGGCAAACTGCAACAGCTACCGCTAGTTAATGAGCTACTTGGCGTACAAGAGGACTTGGCTGGAGAAATATTTCAGATTCATAAAGGGTTCGAAACATAACCTTATGTCTCTAACATAAAGCTCATAAAAACTGGTTTTATTAGCTGCAAGTAGATACAATAAGTCAAACCCAAAGGAATGTATGTATCTTGTTTCTGCTGTTGCTAAATGGGTAAGATATGTAGCTACATATATTTTTTTTCTGGCTGTTTATGCAAAGACAAACTGTAAGCTAACATTTGGTTAGTCTTGAATCAATGTAAAAAGTCAAAGAAAGTTGTTGTCAGCCAGCTAGCATCTTCCCATACAAGTCAATGCTTAAACAACAGTCTTTTTTAAATATAGGCGACAGTATGCTGGCACAAAATACCAGACAACTTCTGATGTTTCCTGTCTTTGTTACAAGACAAAGAGATGATCATGGAAAAAAATGTGCTTCACAGGCCTCTCGGGGCTCTTCTATTCACTACGAACTCGCTTCCATTTCCTCTGCCTTTCAAATTTTGCAGCCTCCACCACATGTACTTTCATACCACACAAACCACTAAAGGCCTCTCTTATAGTTGTCCAGCCACAGCTAATTCAATCTGCTCCTAATCTGCACAGGGCGCAGCTCCTTTTGCTCTAGCAGCACGCTGAACGGAGGAACAAGTGTCTTGTTGATCTGCATAATGTCCACGTCCAGTGGTTTATTACTAATTCCTATCATTAGTGCATATTGATGGTGTGCAGCTCGGGGAGTGCCCTGTCCAAAACCAGCAGGCAGGGGCCCCCGAGAGCAGAGGAAATGAGGAGGGATTGATGGCCGCTTCCTGCATCGCTCACTCTGTTCCCAGGGCAGCTGACAGCAGCTTCCTGGGGCTCCTCTGTCGGCCGTTGAGAGAGAGAGGGACAAACACTTAGGTGAGACTGAGACAGTGGGAGACAGCTGTTGCTGGGTTGCTCCTAATGTTAAAGTTGCAGCGGTAGCAGTCCACCTCTAATTCATCTTCAGTCAACGGAGGAGCGAAAAGTTTGAAAACTGTTGCAGTGTGATTACATTTGCACTTTGTACCTGTGAAAACTTGGAGTTCAGGCAGCAGTGGCCAATTATTAGGCAGAAACTGTAGGAACAGATAGGTGTTCATACTTTTTATAGCTTTAACCAGACAGGCTGAGTGTGACAAACCTTAACATGTCAAAATTAGACTTCTACTTGTGGTTCGAGTGCCAACCACAGCTTGGATCTTTAGTCAGCGTAACAGTATCTGTATTGTCAGCGTGTTTACTTTGAAATGGGTAGCATTCTAGCAGTCTAACAAAACTGAGTGTGATGAATTTCCTCTGGTTAAATGAGAGAATCCCAGAAAATAAAAATAAAAATCAATTTCCTTGATCTGAATCAGAATTTCGTGTATCTGGAACTACGAAAAAGTCCAGATGATCTGAACACAAACTCAATCAACATTTTCACAAAGACGACTACATTTGCTCAAAACATCCGATCTTGGGAACATCCTACATGAAATCCTAGCCGAGTCTCTAAAGGTGAAAGTAGAATTGAAAATATTAGCAACGTCTGAAGTTACTAGAACTGCAAAACCTTGACCTCAACCCAACAGAAGGAAATGACTTGACATAGACTTGACACTCAACATGCAGCAGATCCAATCTTCAAAAAGCACCATGAATAGTAATTCAGAGAAAATGAACAGAAGACGTGGCAAACCACAAGGAGGCAATTTGTATTGTGTGAGAAAGTTTGGATGTTTACCAGCCTGCAGCTTGTGGCTTTAACCTGTCTGGTGCTCAACATTTGGAAAGTGCAAATGCATGTAAAAAAAGAGAAAAAAAATTAAGTTTTTTGCTAATATGTTTTCTTGTCAAACTCCACATGTCCAGTTTAGTAAAATGTGTCAAAATATTTAGCATCAACAAAGAGAAATGCATTAAAATGTGTGGCTTTTTGGGAACACAATACATTTTAATCTGACATTTTATTAATCCCACATTTCTGTATTTAAAATGTTTTTATTGGCCTGATATTCTGATCTTAAATGTGTTCTCATTCGCTGTCAGCAGAAAATCATCATTGAAGAGAAATAAAGGCTTGTACACAGTATGTGTGAAATTGATGCATTTAACTTGGTAAATTATGACTTTTTGTCAAAACAAAAAAGAACCAGAAATAAGCAAAAATAGTTAATGAGTCGGTGAGACTTCCCTGTGACTCCACACCGAACACAATCTGTGACACTTTTCTGAGATTTTCAGCCCAACTCGGCTTGGAGGCCCAGTGAAGCAGGTTCTAAGAAATATGCTGGTGCCAGGTAGCCGTTAGCGTTAAACCCTTATAGCAGAGTAAAGCCAATTCGAGTAGATGCCAGTAGAAAAGAACCACAGCAATCTTCAGTGTGGAAGTTATGACTAAGAGCGGAAACTCAAAGTAAGCCATTTTCAGTGCACGGTTGTAAAATAAAATTATTTGAACAAAATGGGTATATGTAGCCAATTTATTTACACAAAAACTGTCAAAATTCAAATTTTATGTTGCCTCTGTGTCATAGCTGGCTTAATGATGACAAACATTTAAAAAATGTTTCTTTTTATTCTCATATTTTTTATTAATTCTGAGTGAACTGACCACCAAAAATAAATAAATCTTCTTTTGAAACTGAATTTTGTTGTAAAACAGCTACTTCCGCATGATAATTTCAAGCAAATAATTTCAAATATTCTAATCAGTATAAATATGCTTTGCCTATTGCCTCAGTATCAGTTAATCATCAATGAAATAGTCCATCACATTTTGAAGCTTTTCTTAGTTTGTCTTCATCTCATCCCGATAATCGATTTTTGGATTTCTGCAGTAAGAAGAACAAGCTGATTCACCCAAATCCTGCACACTGATGTTCTGGAGTGGAGCCAACATAAATCTCTATTCATTTGTTCTTGTTCGCGATTTCAGAATGAGTCATGATATCGGTAACTAGCCCATGCCTCATTTGAAAGCATACATCAGCTAATTAGAAATTCATGCTGGAGGACCGGGGCAGTTCATCTTTCTTAAAGAAGACGAATGCTCTGGCAACTCTAAGCAATACAGCCAGGTCAAATCAGTTAAATATTAGTAAAAGGGTGGTAAATGCATGAGCAGGTAAGAGCATGTTCTCCACAACCCTTCGCTTTCGCACATTACAGAGGATCAGGATCTGTTGGCGGCTTTCCACCTCTTGCGATAACCTGCTGTCTTTCACGTCATTTGAACAAGCCTCGCTTTCTCATTGTGCAGCAAACCATAAATAATACAGAGATGGTAAGAGCTGAAGGAAAAAGATGAAAACAGACTCTGGTTGAGCTACTGAGGTAAATCACTCCTTCCTGAAACAAATTATTGATGTCTTTACTTGCTACAATCCTCCGGTTTACACTCGTGGGGAGACAAGACTCCTGTGTTGTGGCTGAAGAAAAGACACTAGCTCTCCCAACCAAAAGCCATGTTAAGATATAAAGAGAGAGAAGGGGAGAGCAAACTGTCAGATCCGATAATCATCTGCTAAAATGAGAGTGATAAGAAGACGAAGCAGATAGGATCTTATCAAAACCTACTGTGCAAGCATTTCTTAAGGCAACACGCCAGAGAGGGCAAAGTCACACCTCATTAATCTTCCTGTCAAAGTCACTTGTAGCTTTGAGATCATGTAAAAACCCAGCACAAAATGTTAAGTGTTGATTCACTAAATCTGTCTCTCATGCTTAAGAGTTGTTTCAACAACTCAAAGGGCATCTTAAATGACATTGTTTACTTTATTTAAAAAAAAAAGAAAAAAAAACCCTGCTAGGTTTTCTTTTTTCAGTAAGGCGCTCCTATGAAGCATTACAGTTTTTATACACTCCTAGAAAGCAGAAAATGTTTTAAACATTTGGACAAACAGCAGTTTTATTGGGAAATTTACAAAAAAGAGAAACAATGAAATGCTGACTTTGACTGCCAAGTTCTACTGATGTGAGCATCATAAACCAAATATAGTTATGTGTAATTCAAACATCCTTACAGTGTTTGAACAACACTGTCAGAGGATGAAACTGACAACATCTTGAAGCCGAAGCTGGATTTGATGTGCCCCAAGTTGGAAAATTACATCTGAGGTCATGAGTCGGGCTCATTTTAGATGATCAAATCAGAATTCATGTTTTATATATATATATATATATATGTGTGTGTGTTTAAAAACCACAATACAAGGAGACATACAAATATTATTTAAAAATATTTATCTAGCCTTCCTGCTGTGGATGGTCATTAATTATTTAGAAATGGAGTAGAGGTGACAGTCCTCTGTGTTTTAGAGAAAAGCAGTCTCAAACATTGCTATTGTTTTTCATACATAGACAGTTATGGAGTTCACATTTCAAACAGTCTGACACGTTTTATTTATTAGCCTTCTGCTATCTGCTCTAAGTGTTGCTCTCTCTCCCTCTACGGCAGCCTGAATAATAAGCACATATGCCTCGACATGTAAAAAATAATTTGAATTTGAACTTTGCTAGGAATATGCTAATTGTTGTGGTGCTAACTATTGTTAGCAATAGCATTATTGGCTGGATTTAATTTTCATTTCTGTATGGATTAAATCTGGATTATTTACGGTAATAATGTCCATTCATTGATGTGCATTATCCCATTAAAAAAAAAAAAATTCAATTCAACGTATAACTGCAGACTATATCAATATTATGCCCCATTACTTAAATTTGACAGAAAACATCAAATGTCCAAATGGGCGGTGTATTCTTGTGGGTTTGACCACACGATTGAATCTCAACTCAGGGTTGGTCTGGAGACTTTCCAAATTGGAAATCTGAGTTTAGCCAGTGCTTGATGTTTCCACCATGGAACTGGGAAAGTTCACCACCTGGGCACAACTCCAACATATCATGGCAATACTCATGTGGGAACACTAAAGTGGGTTGTTTCTGTTAGCACTCACCTATGCATCAGTCATCCGGTCTGATGGAAACATGAGCCGGCGCTGTCAAATAATAAGTAAATATCTGCAATGCTGCAGCCCCGTCTGTGTTTCTGCATCAGAAGTTCAGAACTGAAAAGATTATCTCTCTTCTCACTTGGAAATGCATCAATACTCCCAACCACATTGAAATGCCACAACCCCCAGGCACACATAAACACTCAATTTATATAAATTACAGTGAGATGTTGAACTTTTATTTATTTATTTTTTTCTTTCAGATTTGATCCAATCTGATATACGTGTTTCTTGTGTTTCTGACAGCTAAGCTACGAAGTCAAATAGTGAATCTGCGAAGCCCTCCAGCCCTGAACAGCTTTCAAAAAGGCAAAGCCAGCACTCTGGCAAATACAACAAATCAGTGTGGGTGGGGGTCAAGAGATCCCAGTCATTTCTATGAGTGACAGCTGCAGGGGCTCAGCTGGTACTCGGCCTGCGTGCTGCACAAGGCTGGAAGTAATCTTTCTACACACACACACACACACACGCACACACGGACACACACACGCACACACACTTTCTGATTAGGTGAAACTCTGGTTTTCTAGTGTTGAACGATTGATTTATCACTACTGTCAGCCAGGCTCAGACTTTGACCCAAAGATCTATTATGACTTAAAATAAACATTTTCACAAATGATGTTTTATTATTTGGCAGCAGAGGCTCGAGGAGGTTTTTCCTGTAACCGGTGGGTTGTCGGCTCAAACCCCAAATCTGTCCAAAACTCAGTCGTCATGGCTTTAAGTGAAACATTTCACCTGCTTTGCCTGCTGGTGGCGTTTGTTCGGCAGCCTCACTTCTGTCAGTCTACCCCGAGGTCAGCTGTGGATACGGTGTCACTCACCACCATCAGTGTGTAAATGTGTGTGTGAGAATGGGTGACAATGATAAAGTGGTATATAATTACAGGCCATTTACCATTTTATCATTTCAAACTGACTCTTGAAGTCATCTTTAGTTCTGAAAAACGGCATCATGAAGGCTAAGTGGTCCCTGGATTGCTAAGATTTAATAATCAAGCGTACCAGTTTCCTACATTTCTCGTGACAAAGTCCTTCATTTCCCACAATTCCACGTAACTCGACACAGCGCCTCATCCTTACTCAGGGTTTGAGCTATTTCCTCCCAAGTATTTTTGCGTTCTTTGAAATCCCTTACCTTCCCTCATTGATGTATCATACAAATGTTTATACTTTCTAATCGTTTACGTCAGATGCTCTTCAAACACCGCCTCCATTTGGCCCACAACATTGCGCCGATTCTCAACCTTCCCACCTTGGTGTTACACATTCAAAACAGTTCGATGTGAACACCGCTTCCCGTCAAGCAGCTTACTGCGCAACACTGTGTACTCTAACGCTGCCGTAAAAATTGTTGATCCAGAGGGGCAGAATTCAAATGAACGGCCTCGCAAAAACACCGAAAACAATATATCCTTTTTCTTCCACTTTCACAGCCGTGTGCTATTTTGTGTCGGCTTTTGAAAAATCCCATGCGAATCCATTTAATCTGGTTGTAAACCAACAATGCTCCGTGGCGCCTCAAAAATCAGCAGCTTTACCTCTGCAGCCGTCCTTCTGTTGAGACCCAACGTGTTGATGAAGACAACGTGCGCCGTAGCTTCATCTTCCTTTCTCATTAGTACAAAAGCGTTAGACACTGCAAGCCATCACACACCTAAAGCGCGCTTTCCACGCAGCAATGAGACGCGGCCAAACTCTCTCTTGCTTCAAACATCCATTTTGAACGTCTCACTGAAAAGTGAGCAGGCGGCATAAGAATTCCATTAAGCAAAATGGATTCAGAAAAAGAAAAGAAAAAAGAAGAAGTTTGCCTGTGTGACACGAAACACCAGCGATTCGCAGTTTAAACACCCTTAAGCAGCATATTGGTCCCCATTTTTTTTATTTTTATTTTTTTTTGGTACTAGCTCCGTGACTTTAGCGTATCAATTTTACCACATCGGGTTCAGATTTAGTTCAACAGCTGCACTCATTCACTCAATGTGTCTGGTGTTGTAGCTTCGAAAGACAGAGTGACGCAACAGAGAGAGTTTATCTCTCAGCACAGACCTTCAATAATCTAATTTGGTTCTCTTAAAGGCTGGTAAAAAAAAAGAAAAAAAAAAAGAAAAAGAAAAAGCTGGTGCTCTCTCAATGCAACCATCGACCTGTCCTGAGGGAAAATATTATGAATCACATGTAAGGATGAATGAAATGAGGAAGTGAAGACGCAGCATAAAGAAGGTGAAAGTAATGCAGTGTGACAAAAGTGTGAAACAATTCTTTGTTTATGTTTTTTTTGTTTGTTTTGTTTTTTTTAGAACGAGCAGTTTTTAATCTTCAACAGCAAAGAGAGGGGGAAAGAAAAGGCCCAGAACATCTTGTTGCAGAGCTCGTTTATTAACCATCAGGAGGCTCTGTGAATAAACTGGTGAATAAAATGAGCATGTTTTATTTATGGCAGAATTACTGGATTTCTGCCACAGCTGCATTCGAGCCGAGAGAAACAAATTGAACACCGCATTTCATTTGGGTCTGCACACAAGAGCAGATGTTGATTTGAGTAATTTATGGACATAGTTATTTAAGAGAAAGTACATTTATTCGCTTTATTTCTCCTCAAAGGGGCTGGGGAGGGTAAAGTTTTACTTTTTATGCACAGTTAAAGAATTTATACCCCTTAATGTTTCACATTGTGTCAGTCGAATGCATTTTATTGCAATGTTAAGCCATAGATTCGTTGAGTCAAACAGTTTGTAGAAACGCCTTTCTTTTACAACATTACACATCTACAGATCGACATTTTTACCTAACGTTCAAGTCATTGCTCAGATTTCCATATGAATTTTGGTATGGGCTTGTACTAGGCCACATGAGGATGCTTCAGTCAAAGTCTTTAGTAGCTCAAGCGGTTCGTTTAGAGTCCTGGTCCTGGTGGAAGGTGAACCTCTGTCCCAGTCAGAAGTCTTAAACTCCCAATGAAAAAAATGATAGGAAGTTTTGATTTTCTCTCATTGCTGTTAGCATCTACTTTACTTGTCAGGGTTGCAGATTAGGCAATTTCTCACCTGGCTCTCCTTACTGTAAATAACTGACTGCAAAGCCTCAACCAAAAAAAAAAATGTAAGAAAAAAGTTTACAAAAATTCAAATGAAGAAAAATCAGAACATAGCATACCAGAGCTATGCCAACATGCTGTTACCAAGTGTGGCATAATTCTAGAATATAAAGAAAATTAAGGCCACGCTTTTCAAATTATTATTTCTAAAAAGACATTTTGAACAATATAATTTTTTTAAATGGTGTAATTATGGTCATTCACATCCCAACTCATTAAAATACATTATAGGTTGTGGTAGAAATATAAAACGATATGTAAAAGTTCAAGTGATAAAAAAACATTTTTGTAAGAAGTAGAGAATTTTGGTAAAATTACCATAAAATATGATCTTAATATGTCATAAGCTTGTCACACTTTCCCACCAAACTTATCCAAGTCCTACTATGCACAAATTTCACAATGCCTTCATTGAATCACTGAAACACAACAGTTTTTTTGCAGCTCCATAAGGAGAAAGTCTGTGTCATTTAATTGTTGCGTAAAGCCAGCTAACACCTTGCCCCAAGTCTTTGCGATTTAGGATCATTTTGAATTTTACAAAAGAATATAAAAAGCCTTTTACAACAGTTTAGCTTGAGTCTGTTTACAGGCAGTTTGCCAAAAAAGAAAAACAAGAGAGTCAAAATGAAAATTGTTCGGATGAAGCCTGAGCAAAAGCTGCCTCCGGTTTTTTTAAAAAGGTCAACTCAGCAGGTACGGGGATTAGCTAAACCTCTGAGCCGGACCCGAGCTGTTATCGGGGCTAGCTAACCTGTTTACCATAAAGACATTAAATATGCATTTCACAAAGTCAGCAGGAAGCACGAATCAAAAGGATTCCCCCCCACCCAAAAAAAAAAAGCAGCTGCAGACGCTTCACAGACAGAGCAGTCTCAACGTGCTCAAGTAGCTGGGTAGGAAATCTCTGCTAAAGCGAACTGCAGCGTGTGATTCAATGGAAACACATCCGCCTACACGTCAACTGAAACGCTGCCTTTCTCCACAACGGTCTGCCTGCTGAAACAGGAATGCCTGCCAATGAAAGTCAGGAAGGAGCAAGAGAAAGTAACATTAAGGGAGTTTATTGCCTTCCTTTAATTGCTTTCGAAAACATCCCTCTTTCACGAGGAGTGTTGAGCCGGCAGCGGTATAACCTCCCGACTCCTTCCACATTCAATCAGAAAAGCCTCGATGCTTGTTCTAGTGCCGTTTGAAACTGTCACATGTGAAGAGTGGCGACATGTGTCATCATCATCATCATCATCATCATCAGGCGGGGTGATGCCGCTTTAGAGGACTGAAGGAGTCGTCTTTCAAAAAAAAGAAAATCCATGATGGCCGCAGCAGAGAATATTTGGCCTCTTTCACAACTTCTTTTTATCTGTTGAGAAACTCTGAGGTCAGTCTCACTAACACCTTGGTATGTGGAATAAAAACAGTAGTGGTTGTGGTTGTAATGGTGTCTGTACCTGAATGTGTGATCAGCAGGCTCCACGCCTGCTAGCAGGATGAAGAGATCGTTCAACCATTTGGATTAAGCGTGCTGCAGCAGGGACATATCTAGACTTGAAGGATGCCGGGGTTGTTTGGAAAACATATTGCCGTCTTGGAACTGCTCACCCGTCACGCACTGATAGCAGACGTTGGCTATCTTTTTATCAGTATTTTTTGCTACGAGTATTTTGGAGCATCGGTTGATGGAAACAGTTGATGGAAAATACAAAATAACTTCCTCAATTTCGCAAAAAAAAAAAAAAAAAAAAAAAAAGTTTTTGGGCCCCCTTGGGGGGGTTTTTGGTTTTTTTTTCCAAAAGAG
>NW_015115527.1:61555-77383 GCF_001443285.1 Poecilia latipinna
AAATTTTGGGGAACCGGTGGTGGAAAAAAGAGAAGAAAAAAAAAAAAAAAAATCCCCCAAATTCCAAAAAAAAAAAAAAAAAAAAAAAGTTTTTGCGTCCACTTGTGGCGGATTTTGGATTTCTTGTCCAAACGATGTCGTATGAAATCCTTTCAATAAAAGACCCGTATATTTATAGAGTAAATTCTAGTACCAGGCATACAGACACACTCCTTTAAAATTACAGTTGGCAAGCTGAGGGTGTCATGTTTGTGAAGCAGAGGAATACAGACGAGCCATCTGAGCTCATATCGGCTTGTTCTGCCCTCTGTGTTGCTTTCTAAAGAGAAGGTGTGATACTGTGAGCAATAAGCACTTTAGAACCAACAATAAAACCAGTGGGCGTTTATTGTGTATGTTTGCTCTCCGTTTCGAAATACCAAGAAATAAGTGCTATTCTAACTGTAACCACCAATATATTAATTCAGTTTAATTGAATTTAGTCTATTTATATAGTATCAACGCCACATGTCATCTAAAGGCACTTTACACTTTAGTTTTTTTTAATGGATCCAATCATGCACACATTCCAATACTGCATTTTAATAGCCGCAGTAGCAATAAGTGTCTTGTTTTGTTCTATGCTAATTAAAAACAAGCAGATAATGATATTCATCTGCGCGTTATATTTTTGTGTAAATACTGTGGTAAGATGATTTTTTTTTCCTGTGATTTTATCACATAGGGAACGTCGTCTCATGGGTATCATTTCAAGCTGTTTTTTTTCCCCCACACACTGAAAAGGAGCGAGTATTGAATAAAAAAGCTGCTGTAGCAATATAAAACACAGAGATTGTAAGGAGAGAGCGCAGAAACATTTGGAAACCAGAGAAGTGAACAAGTTTTAATAAACTGATACACCTTGCCTCACAGGTTAGAGCTGAGAAAGAATCATAAAAAGCCCAAAGGCTTAATTTTATTTTAGAAGGTCAGCGTGATAAAAAGAAAACTCCTTACTTGGACATTTTAAAAACGATCTATGAAGACATAAAAGATATAGCGTATATAAAACATCAGAATGAGATATTTGCTGCTGAAACTCGATAAAAAAAAAATACATTCAGGATAAAAAAAAAAAGAGGTAACAAAATATATCTCTCTCTCTCTCTCTCTAGCTGAGAAGTTGTCTGCAAAATGGTGTTTGTTCTTGGTCAGCAGATCGATTTTTCAAAAAGGAGCATGCACTACAGAAATAAAGTAAGTAAGTAAATAAATAAATAAATAAATAAAACATGCTCTGCAATGGCAACAGTTTCCACTACATCCCTTCTCTCAATTACTACATTCCAGAGGCTTCCTCAGAGCCCATCATATTGAGCAGAGCCAAGTTTTATTGTACAAGGCCTGGAATGGAGCCACTGTGGTGTGCTGAGCGTATTCTCATTTCATCCCACTTAGAGGAAATCTTTAGGGCCGAAGCGGAGCAGCACAATCCCAGCTGTCTCTCTGGGGAATTCAGTGGGGGAAGGGCGGTTGGTCCGGGTGTTAATTGAACCCTGTTACGAGGGCTATTAAGACAAGGAGAGTGGAAAAAGAGAAACACACTGAAGATGACTGACATTTAGCAGGAAACGTTGGAGTTTGAGGTGGTCGCCGTGGTTTCATATGACCCGGCCGACCCCGGGAAAGGGACGGGGGAGCAGAGGACACGTCTGGAGGACTGGAGGAAGGGAGACAACCTTCAGCAAGAGGCTGACCCCGTTCACGCTCCTTAGGGCGCGCGGTGTCATCTGGCCAAAGGCACGCAGTGTGTGTGATCACAGTAATTATACACAAGCAATTGGTCACGGGTCAGTGAACACTTCACATCCACGTGTGGATGCAGAGAGGGGCAGAGCCAACAGGCGGCAAACAGACGGGAAAGCCATTTATCAACCCTTCACCGGCTACACAAAGGGCAAAAAAAATATATCAATGAATGTAAATAAACATGATTTATTAGCATAGGTTCTTCAACAAAGACAAACCGAGAAATCATCTGTTGACTGGAATCGGCAGGTTTTCAACCTGACTGACTCTAATGAGTGGTCGGCCACTCAGATACTCAAACACTCGACCTTTTTCCGACAAGTGAATGCAACGTACAAAAGCACTAATGATGTTGAACACAACAGCGTTCCGGTTAACATAGTCGAGATTTCCACACACCGATGCCTGAGTACCAACTGTACCGACCCTGAACAGACCAACAAATGTGTTCAGTGTAGAGTTACAGGCGCTAAATGTAATATTACTTTCAGACCCACTCTTAGAAGTGTGCCTCGTAAAATAAGCAGGTTCCCACTGGAACATACTGCTGTTACTGCGAGGATCGGCCATATTGAAATGCAAATTAGGCCTTACAAGTCGTAACTGGGGGTAGTTTGAGTTGCACCCAAGTTTCCACATGGTAAGTCAAACTTTGGATGGAGTTCCAGGTTGTTGTTTTTTTTTTTATTTTCATTTTTCTAGTTCTAACTACAAATGCTATGCACTATAACAGCTAACGGTAACCGCAATAGTTTTTGGTGTATGCAATAAAATAAGCGAAAAAGTCAGCTAGATATTTACATTATCAATAGGGAGACTAAAGAGTCAGAGGAACCAACAAAAGCTGCAAGATGTGGTATATAGATGTTCATTAGGGATGTTCTACTACACAAAATCCTTCAGCGTATGTTAGTCAATATGTGGCTTTGGGAAGTTTCATTCAACTGGCAAAGAGGTAAAGATGCTCCATTTTATATATGGAAAAATGGCCGCCTCTTATGTCAGCAATTATATTAATTGATGATTTAACTATTTGATAGGGGCAGAGACAGGTTGCCACGTGTTCAAACCAATCATCATAATTTCATGTACACATCATTGCGTGGTATAAAACTTTTTTTACTGCGTAAACAGAGCCTTTCTTTGATGGAGTCATTTTGCGAACCTGAAGTTTTAAAAACTTAAAACCTCTGGCAGTCATGGTTTATGCTGGACTTAGAAGTGTCATTCTTCTGGAAAGGTTTAAGTTGAGGTAATAGTTTTGCCCACACACCGTGTGACGTCGCCTCTTCTGCTGAGACAAATAATTAATCTCAGCTCGCAGAAGAAAAAACAGAAACGTTTTGAATGTTGTCGGCAATAAAACGTGAAAGGAAATCGTACAGTGGAATCAAAGCTTCATAAAAACTAGAGATCAGAAATCAACGACCAATCTCTGGTTTCTAATTTATTAGATGCTCGTTTTCAAAAACAGGTTAATGACACCAATAGCAACGTTTTCGACAGCTGATATAGTAATATTCGGTCATATGGATTAAAATCATGAAAGGGGACAGAGATTACTCCATTTGCGTGGACAAGAGAGAAACATAGCACTGCCCCTCCCACACTAGTTCCTGCAGACCGCCGGTCAACTAGCTAAAACACAAATTCCACTACACTTCACTTGGATTGTGGAAAACACAGTCGTCCTTGTGGAAATCACAAGCAAGCCAGCCATCAAGGTTACGCCGCTTCAAAGGCGTGCTATTTCTACTCAACATGATGACACCGTGAAGATCTCACGCTGGCCCAAACAGAACTTATGAATCCCCTTTTTTAAGTTGGAATAATACAAACATTGTGGAGAGTAGGGGAGACAGGTAAATGTCGCTATTTGATATGCGCCAGCCGCAATAAGCCCGAGACGGTCCCTGTAAGTTCCCAGACACCATCTTCAGCCTATAAACAGTGACGTTCTGGGGGGAACAGAAAAGCTGCGCTACGCCCCGTCCTGCTCGCTGCCGCCAGGCGCAGCAACGCCTGACTGATTCTCTCTCGACTTTGACAAAAGACTTTAGAGCCGGTGTGCAAATCACTGCGACCCCCTCCCGGTGTTTGCCAACAAAAGCCAATTGAGGCAGCCATAAATACTCGCATATACCAGTTTTAACAAAAGAGCTTTTGGTCTGGCTGTCCTGCCGGAAAAGAAAAAAAAAAAATCTCAGCCCTTTAAGAACACACTCGGTCAAAAGGCATGTGTCCTCTTAAGTATCTCGACCTGGACGATTGGGTGGTAAAAGCGCCCTTTCAGATGATGAAAACGTAACGCGACTGTAAACTCAGGCAGCACTCAAACGCACCGTGATTATAAAGACAATAAAATGAAGCTTTGCTCTCCACAGTGCTGGGGGGTTTTGGACAACATATTGCAGTTTATTTCAATAAAAAAAAAGTAAAATTACAAATGCCACTGTTGGCCTCTTGGTTTCAAATCGTCGGGCAGAGAGAACAAAACAAGCCTTTCAGAGGCTAACTATGCAAAATTGATTATTGCCTTCTCTTTCAAGTGCTGCTACTGCTTTGGGACTTGCACATGACTTGGCAGGGAAAGAGGCGACTGGCTGTCCATTCTGGTCCCTATTCACATGACTGCTGTCTCACAAAAAGGCAGATTAAAGGGACAGTTCTGATTTTTGAAGTGAGGCACTGTGAAGTTACTATCACAAGCAGAGCCCCTACCTGTAGGAGACAGATGTCGAATCAGAGCGAGCGTGCAGAAAAGCAGGAAAAGAGCAGAGAGCAGAGCAGTGGGTGGCTAGCAGCTGAGCTCGATTTTGAGCTAATTAAAACAACACCATGAAAATGTTTATATTTGAGGGATGCAATACTGTAAACTCATAATTCTTTTTATTAGGTCCCGTTCAATTGCTTGTTACCACATGTAGCAAATTAAAGGGAAACTAAAGGGAAGTTAAGCAATCGTTTAAGCGTAGCTCATATGGCGTTAACATTTAAGGCAGTTCTGAAAGCAAAAATGGGCACAATCTGAGGCAAGCAAGGTGTCTAATGAAGTGGCCAGTGAGGGTAATAAAAAATGTTAAACTTTAGCAAGAGACAATCTGATACATGCACATCTAGCTAAATTTGTCCCCATATTCTCAGTCAAACAACAAGCCTGTCCCAACGCAAAGTTACATTTGTGGAGGCTGCAGGTTTTATCCATCAGCCTGCCTGCTGAACCCCGTCAAGCTCCAAGTCGTCAACAACTAATGAGAACTGTACTCTTGCATATTGGCGCTAGTATGGCTTCAAATTGCAACACGGTCGTTCCTTAGAAAAACAGCCAAAAGCTTGCAGATTTATTAGTCAAAAATCTGAATTCAACAATTTCCACTTGATCCGCACTTACGTCTCGTCCACGCAGAAACGAACATTGTAAATTTGTGTAAACGGTCCACAGGACAAACCCTGCAGTAGTTATGTCAGGCTAATTGGTGGCGCTGTAACGTTGCCAAAGAATGACGCCAAGAACACCGTGAACACCAAACGACGCAGGCGCCATGTGTTTTTTTTATTTTTCTTTATTGGGAGTGAGCTGAATGCAGTTTGCAGAGAGAGATGGAGCGACAACGTCATCGTAAAAAAAAAAAAAGGCGCAGTTTGCATTTACCAACTGATACATGAAACCTGCGTTTTGAAATGTATCCACTCTGGAACCTGTTTTCCTACATGATCATTTCTGGTATCCAAAAAAACGCCGGACATGTGTGGACAAGCAGCCTGAACAACCAACTTTGTTGCGGAGAATTAGCTGTGGGATATGCAATTTCATATATCATTTTTTTGTTTATAGTCACAGAAATTCAGTGTTTCAGCGTATCTGACTGGGTGTGTGTGTGATAGGAATCTTTCCCTTTATTTTGCTATCTTTTAAAAAAGGTCCAAACAAGGACAGGGTTTGCAAATTAGCACGTGGCTAGAAAATCAATGTACAAAACAACATGTAGCATCGTTTATGCTGCTGCCCTTCATTACATACATTTGAACTGAATGACAAAAGTACTTTTGCATTTATTTTCATCTTCATGTGGACCAGACCTTATGAATGACCATTGGCTAAAATACAACAAAAATAAATAAATCTGATTTTTGTTCCTACTGAATCATGAGTCATTAATGATTAACACAGTTTTGGGCATCATACCAAAATAAAAAAAAATGTTATGTTAAACCAGCAGGATTATTTAACTAAGTGTTCAGAAAAGTTGGTTTGGTCGGATTATTCCCTTGTAGAAAAAAGAAATTGTTACAGTTACAGTCAAATTGATTGCTCTCTGCTAACGTTTATCTCTGCTGGTGCACCTGAATTTCCCCACTGTCTGCTCAGCTGTCTCTTCTCTACAGATTTCTTCCCTTTGCTACAAACTCGCTTGACATCACCCTATTTCAGCTGAGAAACATCAGCAACTACTCCACAGAAAAGATTTTAAAAGAAAGAATACAAACTATCCTTTTTTTTCCAGACTTTCAGCTCAAATTTTACCAGTTAACACACGCTGCCACAGTCATTCCTTCCACTTAGTGGACTCCTCATTCAACGGCTACAGGAAGCTAAACGAATCCTTCCTCGTAGCCCGTCTCTCAAAATGAAATCTGAGTTTTCTGTTTTCTTTTGGCTGCTCGGAAGACAAAAAGTAGCCTTGAGCGTTCGGCGGAGCCGTTTTGATTAACATCTCGGGGTGAGCCAGCACTTCAGAGTCACACTAACTCATTAGTGTCATCCAGGCAACTCGGCTCTCATTACAGGTGATGTGATATTTCACCTCTCTACTGTTTAACGGCACACAGTAACCCACCCCTTAAAGTAAGGGAACGCTTTATTGAGGATCTCCTTGAAAAGGCTTAGTGAGGGGTGAAGAATGCGCACATTTGCTGCCTTTTGTGAGTTTCAGCCGGCTTCGCAGAGCACCGAGGCGGCTCTTACAAACCCTCGGCCGCATGCTCAGAGTGCACTAAACAAGAGAGCAGTGTTCCCGTTGGCCGTCCAAACGGACACAGCTCTTGGGTTGGCGACTAATCGGACCTTCCAGCGATTAAAAGAAAAGCCAACACGAAAAGAGAAACGTTCAAAGCTGAAGACATCTGCTTGTTGCTCACATTTGATACTTACTTGTTTCTCTTCGCAATTCGCTAAATAATTGCAGTTCTTGTTGTCGAGCAGCATATTGCTGCTTAGCCATGGGAGGCGGGAAATGAGTTGGAAGCCAGTCCTTTTAATTATCCTTCAAATGCTTCCTGCGCTCAGCAGATGTTGGGCTGCGGGGCAGGCAGCCGAGCAGCAGGGCTCACACAAAGCAGGACGGAGCCGCTGACAGCCACTGTGGCTGGGTGGCATGCTGTACTGTAGAAAACAATGACCGCCTTCAGAACCATAACCATTACAAACCTGTTTATTTTCCTCTTTGAGTTTTTCCAGCTGATTGGTTTTTCTTCGGGCTGCACTGCGGGTAGCGCTGCAGCCTCGCAGCAGGAAGGGTTCAAATACCACCCCGGGGTTTGCATGGAGTTTGGATGTTCACCTTGTGACTATTAATTAGTCTGTCTGGGTATATATGTGTATGTGTGTGTATGGTTGCTTGTCCAGTGTTGCCCTGGACATCATCTAGATGATGTCCATGGTGAACCCTGACCCTTAACCCAAACCACGTTCGTTTCTTAAGCAGATACGCGATTTGCCTGTGCATTAGCACTGTGTGCACGACTTTATCATACTTTTAGCCAAATTGCTCTTACTTATGTTGGAAAGGCTGATGTGATAGGCTGTCGTGCAGGTGAATTCATTGTGGGAGTAAAAAGTTATGACTGGGCGAATTATAAGGATGTTTCACATCTTCTATAGTTCGGTAGAGTCGGTTCGATTGAGGACTAAAATTGCGGAGCGGTTCTCTCTCACGCTGCTCTGTGTCAAATGAGCCAAACCCTTTGAAAAACCTGCTTTCCTCTTCTCCTGTGGTGGTGCTGCACCATGAACTACTGACGAAAATTACATAGAAAGCACGAGATTTTTTTGTTGTTGTTTTTACCCAGAATGCCCTGCGTTACAGTCCGCTCGGTCTCTGGTCCGCTTGGTGATCAAATCACACCAGTGTTCATTTAAACCGAACCGAAACCTAAGGTTTTAGGCAGACAGAGGTTTTTTTTTTGTTTTGTTTTGTTTTTTTGGTCCGCATCAGAGTTTGATTCCACATTCACACCTCTCCAAACTAACCAGACTTTCTAGACAAATGAGTTTGAGTTACTTCAGTTTAAAGCTGAGTAAACAGGGATGGTGTGAAAGCACCCCAAGTCTCTCTGCTGGCTGATCTTTTGCAGCAGGTGGTGCACCAGTTTCCAAGAAACCTCATAGTGATTCAAAAATCATTAACTGAATGACTCAACCTGACCACTTTTTTTTTTTCGTAACACCTTCACTTGTAATTGTTAATTAACTCTAATAAGAAAATCTGGTCATTCAGGTCTGATCTGGTTCTCTCCACAAATTGCTACCTGATGCTAAGTTGGTGCCAAGTTTTGAATGGAAATGGCTCAGACATTTTGCTGTACAACTGAACGCTTTTTAAAGAGGGAATTTGATTAAAAGAAAAGAAAAAAAAAATTTAAGAGGAAACGTTAAGAAAAATACCAATGGCTGTACTGACCTCAGACTTGTCTTATGTGATATCACATATCTTGTTTTGGGGAGAGTAGATTTTATCTCTATGAAAGTACAATGAAAAAAAAAAAATAGTAAAGATACTAGACAGTTAACTTTAGACATTTTTGTCACCTTTGTTGTGCTTCATGGGTTTTGAATAAAAAACAACATCCTCATCATGATGTTGTTTTTTGGCCTTTCTGTGCTCTCTCCTTACTCATCACCTCCCACATATAGTTCTCACCTCTTGGTTTTGTTGTTTTCACGGCGTCTCTGAGTCACCCTTGGCCCCCTCACAACAAATCCACCTTATCACCTAATCTTGTCTTATGACTGTGACATCCACTGGCTCACTGGGGGAAAGAGCAGAAATTGACAAAGAATACGGAGCCGGTCGTGTCTGCAGTGAACTGTTGCATTGAGCTGCAGCAGTTCCATCAGCAAAGCTAACGATACCATTAACGCGCTCCAAGTTTCATTAATTTTCCATTTATCCCCGCTGCAACGGCCAACGTGACACACAAACTAAGTTTTGTGAGCTCCAAACTGCAGCTGCTCAGGTTTTTATGCTGCTGTTGTGACCTGAAACTTGGCACCAGAATCAACAACGCAGCGCATGTAATAATCTTTCAGAGGAGCCAAGTGCTGGTACTCCTTCTAAAAAGGCTCACTTTAATTTCCATCCAAGCTGTTGAGAGCGATGCTTGTGTTGGCTGAACAGAGAGGCGATCTACCCACGTGGCAGCCTCCCAGCAGTAGCAGCTAACCAGCTCCAGAGATGTGCACCCATTTTATCTGGAACGAGGTCAGCTGCCAAGGCTGGCTACCCATGACGGAGCTGGCAAACGAAGCTGTCCTGACAGTCATAGCTGCGATTCAGCTCTGTGTGTTCACCTAGAATGAAGGCTTAGGAAGGTGTTTAAGAGTAAACTCTGTTGAATGTTCTTCTAGGCTGCCATGTGGAGAGGGCAAGATTATCAGTAGAGAACAGGAAGGCTAGATATGTTACAGTAAATATTTTGTACATAAAATAAAGCAGTGTTAGTATGTTAGCCTGTTGGAAATCTCGGAGTGTACTCACTGTACAAGGAATCACCACAACATATAGCAGTTACCAATGGTAACTACACTAATTGCTCTAATCATTTACATGAGATGGCTGAAAATGTCAACTCCATTGTATTTTCCATTGCTTTTAGAGTTGCCGTGTTTCACGCAAAAATCAATATGTAATGGCAGATGGATGCTTTATAAAATAACAGAAATTGGAGTTCCATTAAACTGATTGGTCCATCTCTAATTATTAAAGATATAAGATTTCTTTAAAAATACAGATTTGCATCAAAATGGATCATTTTCATCTTTGCGTAGCCACACTACCGAGACTTTGCCCTCCCCTTCCTTGGGGAAGCCCGTTTGATGGCTGTCAATCAAAAAAGTGAGTTGTTTCTGGCAAGATATTTCGCTTATGAGGGAAAAGAAAATCCAAAAGATTTCAATGATCCCTAGTGTAATCTGTGACTAATAGAGGTGGCTAAAAGCATTAAACTTATCACATGGCATAATAATAACTTTATCTGTTTATATATTAGCAAGTTCCAGCTTGCACTATTACAGCTTCGCCCCCCAGGGATACTAAGTGACGCACGGCCGGCATTCAAGGAAAAACAGCTACAGCGAGTTTTGGAAGCTGTCATGAGTAAGTCTCTGCTGTAAGGCCGTGGCAAAATGTTTAAAAGTGGATTAATGATGAATGACAGCTCAACGGAAGGCATTTTCCAATGGGAAAATGTTTTTATTCTGCCAAGAAAATTAAATTGAGGAAGTCTCTTGGCTGAGGGAGTTTCAGTCTTTACTGGTTTCACTAATAATATTTGGCATGGACCATAAAAGAAAAAAAAAAATCCACTGCCTTCAATTCCTCCATCGGCCAACAACCATTGGGTTTTAAAGAACTGTTCCCATACTGTGGTGCGAGTTGGTCAGACTGTGGAGGGTGAAATGAGGCACTCCCTTACCGCTGCAATCACAAAGCAGTAGCTTTGTTTTCCTCAAAATTCATCCCGTTGACCACTGGATTCCAGTCTGGAAAGGAATTAAACGCTTCCCGACCAAACAGAACTGAGGCTGAGTAACAGGTCTTTTATATGCTGCTTGAAAGAAAAGTCATGCTGTCGAAATAAAAGCTCACGTTTTACTCTGATTCCACGTTTTTGTGCGATCCACTAGTTATTATGGAATTATGAGATCATACAGTAGGTCCAGGAAACGGCTTCGAGAGGCCGACCCACTCTGGTTTTGAATTATTCCGCTGAACTCCAAAGCAACGATTGCTTCAGCGGGACACCGCAGTCGCATCGGACGGGAACTTGGCACGCACGCAAGCATGTGCTTGGCCCGGGATTTTAATAGCGAAAGATCAGTTTAATCCCATCTTTAAAATCAATGGAGTTCTTTTGTTCTTCCCTAGCGAAGGACATCAGATAAGACAAACTGATTGATTCAGACTCTGTGAAAGGCGGCTTTGATGGGAGTTGCTGCGGGCTCCCACAGACAAATTGAGACACATGTTCCACCCTCCCTGCTGCGAATACATGACGCAGACTTTGCTAATGATCTGACGCTGTCTTGAAAGCCACCGGGCTCATATTAATCTGGGAACAAACATCACCCCGAGTGCAGAGACTTCAAATTAGGGCAGAGCACGTCTGCAAGAGATAGAGATCGAGAAGGAGAGAGATGACGGAGCAGAGGGGCGCTCCAAAGCCCTGTTTTGACACTAATCTTTATTGCAAGGTAAGTGCCACTATCAGGCCGCACTTCTGCAACTGTTTACTACAGATGTGCTGGTGTGAAATAGTCATCCTCAGTCACTGTGCTATTTTTTGTATTTATTTTTTTGCTTGCTCCCCCTCCCAATTCATTTGCAAGCAGACACCACTTTTACCCATCCGGATATGCTAATAAGGCTCTGCTCGAGTTTCTCTGCTTACAGGAGGGGGTGACGCAAAACTGACAAAAGGTGTCCCCTCGTATCCGTAGCGGCTTTGTTAACGAGCGTGCAGAGAATGCACCGCTATGCAGCCAAAGAGAAGCAGCAGGATGGGGCTAAGCAGTAGGCAAATCAGTCCATTACTAAGTCTCTACCTTCCCCTGAACAAGTCTGGAGGGACACTGCTGACAAAGCACATGCAGCCTGCTTGCTGGAGCATTCATCCATAGCTGAGTAAACACATATACACACCGAGACAGAGAGAGAGAGAGAGAGAGAGGGAGAGATTCACAGTAGAACTGAACCCCAAACACACAAGCACACATGCTCATTATACACCACTTCTAAGACGAGATCAGGCCGCATCTGCCAGGAAGCAGACTGATGAAGGGAAGGGGCGCATTTGCTGTGGCACCTTCTACATCTTTTTATGCTCTAAATTAAAGGAGAAGTCGGTGAAAACTGTTATCCAACACAGAAAAAACTTTAGGTTGTGCTCAGTAGACCTCTACATCCAACATTCATCATGCGCAGCATGATGAATGTTGAAAAGTCAAGTAGATTTGTGTAGTGAATTTCAGCGACAAGGCAGCTCAAAGAGCTGCACAGCATAAAAACATAATGCAGCAACCAGTTAGGAAACAAGCCGTAAATGTTGCATTTTGTCAAATGCCATCATCAAGAGTACTCATCATCAAATATATTGATCAGTGTTCCAGTTATTATGAGTCAAAGACAACTCTAAACATGTGGGTTTTAGACTTGATGTAAAGGAAACCAGTCTTTCTCCTGTTTTGCAGTTTTATGGAAGTTTGTTCTAGATTTGTGGTGCGTAGAAGCTGAATGCTGCTTCTCCAGGTCTAAGGACTTTAACCCCTGTGTCTAGAAATGGGGTCCAAACGACGTAAAACTTGTATCGTTTCCCTCAGTCCTCGCACGCACAAGGGTTAGAGGACTGGGGTGATCCGCTCTACTTTCCTGGTTTAGTGACAAATAATGCAGATTTGATATGTCTAATAAGAAAAATGATGCTGATGTTTTTTAGAGTGTATCCTCCACTTACATACCCACTAAATCATTTGAGGATTATTTCAACAATCAATTAAACGCAACAAATCTGCTTAATTGTTTCAGCAGTAAACCGGGGTAAAGCAGATTAAAAAAATCTTAGCATCAATACTCTTGCAAAGGCACTGTAGTATGAAATCAAAATGTGGTTTTCACAAAACCAAAGACAAGCATTTAGACTTCTAATAGGAGGATCTGATGCAACATCAACAAAGCAGCACTGGGAGCAGCAGGCAGAATAAAGTCCAAAGCAACACACACACGCATACACAGCTGTAATTACAGTGAACGGGGAAGAGTTCGATGAATCGGGGGTAACCCATTTAAATCACATTGCGGACCGTTCATTGTGCCTTACAGAGAGACTTTATTGGATGTCCTACAAAAACTGCGGCGGAGCCTCATGAACTGCACAGTCATCAGATCTGCCTCTGATCCCCCTACTGTGGCGCCTGTAATCAAATGAGGCACTGTGTGAACCATGCAACGTGATCCACACTGCTCAGGCCGGGTCGGAGCAAAGCAGATACCGGCACAAAATGTTATACCATAACCCATTATGGAAATGCTTAGTGCAGCAATTGTGCTCTCTGGCCACAGACACCATGGTGCCCACAAACCACAGAGTCTCCGCTCTTGCGTCTGAACCACGCACAGATCAAACACTAAATTACCAACTGCTTTACCTAATTAATAAGGGAGTGTTGGATTTATTACGTCAGTCAATCAAACGGATATTTCGCAACCGACTTTATGTGCCAGAGCATTGTATTTTACTTGAATCAATGTGGGAAGCGAGGCCTTCATCTTCGCCCTCTAATACTGAACGACAGAGGGAAAGAAGCCGAGGTACCCCTGAAGAGTCAATTTAGAGCTGGAATGACATTTCAAACCGCGATACATCCCAAATGTTAGAGAGAGAAAACCAACGAGACACCAAACTACTCTTTGAGAGCTCTTCCCCCAAGAGAGGCAGTTTTTCCTGAGGTAGAGCTCGCCTGCTGAAAATGATGAGAGGCTCAGCCGTAATGGCGTGCGCACGTCTGCGCCAGGTGGTACCGTGCGAAATAAGACGAAGCTTGGGTTGAAACTGACTGATATATGCATATAAACCGTGATGCATCAACTGCTTTTCTCGTATGTTAGGCGTGTTTTGAGTGACCATAAGGGTGATTTGGAGACATTAACAATAGGGAGCTGCTGGGTTATTAAAAGAGCTGACAGATGACGCAATTGCATGAGAAAATCACGGGCTGCTTCATAAAATTGTCTCTCTAACAAAGACTGAAAGGGATTTGCATAATTTTTCTTCTACTGTGTATAATCTCATTTAACAAAATCATAGAATCTGGAGGAATTTTTACTGTATAAGGAAGGAAAGGATAAGCTGGGCTACTGTGATCCCTATTTACTCAGAAAGAAAATGGAATAATAAACCATTATAATCATAGGTTCTTTTACAAACACCACAGCATATCAACACAAAGGCTACTTGTGAGTTAATTAGAGAGGGGAAAAAAATATTATAGCTTTATTCAGAGGAAAAAAACAGATTTTCCCCAGTCCTTGACTTTATGTGACAGAGTAACATAATGCAGCACGTAAATGTAAAAAGTATTTTATTTTGTTTTGTGTCTCATCTAGAGACTGAAAAGTCTTTTTATGCAAATTAGCTCTCACGTATTTTTGGCCGGTTCTCCGGTTCGGTTCTCAGCCGAACCAAGTACAGGTTCGGCTGAGGTTCTTTGACAAGCCTAAGTGTGGACTTTGATTGGGCCATTTCCAATACAAAGCAGTGTTATCGAAACCACTGCATTTGCAGAGGCGTACACAGATATTTTGGGGGCAGGTGCTCAAGTGGGAGGGGGAAAAGGGCATTTTATGTGGCACATGGAACCACCAGCTGCCTTAGTATACTACACATTTCAAATCAACAGACATATGCTGTCTAGGGTCACACAAAATACAATGCAAGAGAAAAAAAAAAGATTTCAGATGGACACTTTTTTTCTCCAGAGGAAAAGGGCTATGTCTTCTTCATAGTAAGAACTAGAGATGGGCAATATACATCATAAACAGTATCGTAAAATGTTGTTTTGAAGATGTGTAACTTTGCATTACAGTATTTATACCATTTCAAAAAGAAAAAAACCAGACACTGCATATAAGGGGGAAAAAAGAGGTGCATAAAAGTCCTCAGAAGCCAATCAGCAGACAGGACTCAGACTCATGGCAGTCTACTTACATGGAGGAAATATCCTGAAATAATCTGTCTCAGCAGATGATTTTAGTAGAATGTTGTAACATGCCACAGGCTCTCACTCAAGCCAGTGGACAGATTGGTGCTTTTGGCTCACAACCTGAAGTAAATAATGCGTACTTGTGAGCAGTTGGCCGACATTTCTTTCTGCAGTTCTTGCCAAATTTGTGTGCCAGTGACAACACTCAGCATTGTCTATTTGATTTAAAATATTTAGATTAACTTTTTTTGTTGTTTTTGTAATATCTGTTTATATCTTTTTGTACAAAAGATTAAAATACCATTGAGCAAACCTTATTTGTGTCATGTTTGAACAGTTTGAGGCAACAATTATGAAAACGGGATTTTAAAAAAAAGAGTTTGCTGAACGGAGGAGCAGATTCTGGAGATGTTGACTGCAGGGGGAGAAACACAGAGTTGGGTCTGGATCCACGATGTAACACAGGTAGGTTACTAACAGCTGCAAGTGCACACTGAACTGGCTCTTGGCAGAGGAAGGAGTCTGAGATGTTCTTACTGTTAGAGAAGATGAAGATGACCCAGGAAGGGGGTAAGTGCATCCACAGATGTTGCTGTGGAGCAGGTTTGTTCTAACTTGTTTCTTTACCAGCAGAGAGCGAACGTCAGAGGAGGCTGATATCTGTTTGTGTGCATGTTTTGGCAGAAGATCTACGAAGCACATTTAAAATAAAAATAGGTGTTTGTGCTGAAATGCTGCGTCTATCCGTGCAGGTATGGCTGGACAGCATTTGCTGCTTATGAAAAAGACAGAAAAAGAACATTGTCAAATTATTATCTGCTATTTTATGTTCTATTAGAATAAATTGTTGTTGCACAACATATTGACATTAACATCAGTATCAGCTGATGTTAGTCTTCCTTAACATGTCAGTATCGGTTAGATATTTTAATTTTATTGCAGTTTGTGTGCGTGGGTTTAGCTGAAACAGAGGAAATGTCAGTGGCGTGGTCTAGAGACGCACCGATCTGATATTAATATCTGTATTGGTTCCGATATTTAAAAAAAGAATTCTAGATGGGTTA
>NW_015115527.1:80411-81506 GCF_001443285.1 Poecilia latipinna
TTAACATGTCAGTATCGGTTAGATATTTTAATTTTATTGCAGTTTGTGTGCGTGGGTTTAGCTGAAACAGAGGAAATGTCAGTGGCGTGGTCTAGAGACGCACCGATCTGATATTAATATCTGTATTGGTTCCGATATTTAAAAAAAGAATTCTAGATGGGTTATCAGTGAAAAAAGTGCCCAATGCATAAGGGTATATCTATTCAGCCTAACTCTATACTTTGAGCTCTGAGTGATGTCATCAGTTATTATTGGGGCCTGCCCATAGCATTACATATGTAATGCATGGCAGGCACCTATTGTTCTACACCCAGTTGAATGTCTCTTTTTTATAGCTTATTTATTATTCTTCCATTACCGTTAATGCGGCTCGTACCGCTGCGTGCCCACCCACAAAAATGGTATCAAAACGTGCGGCTTGATCCCGGCATTGGAGTTATTGTTTTTATTGGGAATCGGAGTTACAACGTAAAAAGCGAAAAACGAGCGAAATTTCCAACTGCCGAAACGAAGAGTGTAACTTCCACCAACTGCCGCTCTGTTAGAGTGAGAAATGGACTGGATTTTTGACCCCAAAGTTATTTTGAAATCGCTCTCACGCCTACAAAAATTGGTCTATCGGTATGAAAGTCGGTTATGACATTGATACGCATGCCTGCTCCCGTAAAATGTTTTCAAAATTTCTCTAGGGCTGACGGTTTTCTGTCAAGGTGCTTCAGAGCGAAATCATGTCACAGGGTAACCTCAGGCACTCAACCATTCATTTTCAGACTTTTCTGAAAAATTTCTGAGCTCAGCGCACACCATTTTTCTTTCATCACTGCAATTTCTGTGAGTGACCTACTGATATGAATTGCGGTACTATCGGAGACGACAAATAGCCCTCTAATTTGCTTCAAACGGTTTTTGGATCGGCCTTACGGATCCTGAACGAGAAGCAGTTGTTCGGATTGCTTTTTTCATCAAAACTGACTGGTGTCTCAAAGATAGAAATCCTTCTCCGCCTTTCTGTATCACACACACAGCAGTTGGCTGAGGACCAATCGCTATAGCAACAGAATACAGAGAAAGGCAGAGCTGCTGGTTTGGACTACA
>NW_015115527.1:85369-129105 GCF_001443285.1 Poecilia latipinna
ATTAATGCTAACTTTTACCATCAGAACGCTGGGTCCAAGCCGACGGGCACACTTTGGCAGGCCCCGGTTAAATTTCTTCAGGAATTTTCTAGTTTTACATTGTACTTCGAATTCCTAATAGCACTTTCTGAACCATTTAAAAGAAGCTTTGTTGCAGTTTGTTTTTTTACATGTTTGACCAACGAAGTCAACCCAACTGGTTTTTGTCAGTTTCAGTTTCTTCGTTATTTATTTTATATCGACTCTCATACTCCTAATTGTGTTGACTGAACAAATTAAAGTTGTTTTTACAAATTTCACCAAGCTTGTGAAGCTATTGGTGTATTTAAATGTGCTGTACTGGTGCAGAATTATCAAATATATATGAATTTCAGTACATTTAAAAGGAGAAATGTTTTAAGTAAATTCAACACCGTTTTTCTCCATCAGATCGTAACGACCGATACTAAATTTCAGATATCGGATATGAAAATAGTGGATCAGTGCATCCCCAATAAATCCCCAAAAACTGCTTCCAGATGAATACTCTTGCAAAGCCCTGCAGCTAAGGTAAATATCCACACTATAACAACCTGTGATGAATTTCTTAGCAACAAGTACAAAACCAAGGCTCTTAGATGTTTGTTGTAATTAAATATTCAGTCATTTAGACACACATAACATGACTCTTTGTTTCTGCATTCAAACACATATTCTTCCATTGTCAACAGTCAGCACGACAAGCATCCAGTCAGACATCGGAAGTTTGGAGTACACCTGGTTTTTATCACATCACCATGCGAGCATGGGTGCCGTACAACAATGTTTATGCACCCGAGACTTGATGGTGGTAGACTCGCTGGTGCTAGGGACAGAGCCGCACGGAACTCGCAGCCTCCACACTGAGCTGTAACCCAACACTTGACACCGCCGTTCGCCCCGAGCAGCGGGGGCACCACAGGAAATCTGTACTGCCCCCGCCTCGCCTCAACAACCCCAACAATCCTCTCCCATGAGCTGCTCGGTTACAGCCCGGCAAAGCTCTCCTGAGCCCCTCGCTGCAGCAGCCAGCAGTGAACTGTGACGCTCAGGAACCCGGAGGAGCGCTTGCACCAATTGGCGTCGGGGAACAGGGAAGCACTCGCCGACACGGCCGTGCGTGTACGCATGAAAAAACATCCGCACGCAAGCGTGAATGCATTTCACATAACCCCCGAACGCTTGACACACATGTTTGAAAAAGGCATTGCTTTGTCTGCGTGAAAGTGTGTAAATCTCGCAAGCGCCGCCAGCCAGTCAGCCAGTCAGCCAGCCAGCGCGGCACATGCACACACGTTCTACACTGAAACACGTGGAGGGTAATGCGATTACATGGTTCTTTGACAAGAAAACACTTTCTTGCTCAGCTATTACACCAGCGGTGGCGCAAGAGAGGAAGGAGAAAAACTCCATTAAAGAACAACAGAAAAGAGACACGGCGCAAGGTCAGACAAGTATTTTGTCGCCTAGATTACACAAGTCAAGCTGGAGAGAGAAGGGCACAGCAGCAGCAGCAGCGGTGGAGGCGGCGGCGGTGGTGGTGCTAGTTAAAGTATTCCCCTCTTTCTTCGCCACCATCCAAACCCATTCTGTCAGCTTCTGAGTCATATTATTTATAAGCCTGGGAGACAAACTATTGACCTCCCTTTTCTCTCTGTAGCATCCACTGACTGTGATCCAGACAAGGACACTCGAGGGAAGAATGCATGATGGGAATGAGAGGAGGGTAAATGTAATAAGACAGAAAGAGCAAATGGCAAGAGGAGGAAAAAAAGTGCAGAGACAAAGGATGACGCACGTTTTCCTTTGGTGAGTCGGTTTGTGGAAATTATATGAACTCAAAGACAAAGAGGCATAAAGGAATTAGTCAGCAGATAAAACTTGTTAAAAAAATCTTTTTTTTTCAGGCAGCGATCAAGGAATATCTTAAATACCACCAGGCTGCGCTGAGCACAACGATCTTCATTGTAGAAGTTGTTACTGAGTGCAGAAAACCCCCAAAGGCAGCTATGTTCATAATGAATGAAATCAGAGAAATGTGGTTTCCTTTTAAATAGCTTTTCACATATGTTTTGTCTAAGTGTATGCAAGATTCAAAGCAGATAACAGGAAGGTTAAATTCAGTACAGCTAAGTTGCTCTCTTTTATTCTTTTGTACTTTCAACCTATGTGGTAGGGATACTATGAAATTTCAAAATGATGGAAGCATTTCGTAAATCTCAGACTTCAAGGATCTAAACTCTCAGGAAACTAAAAGAGCTGCTGGTGGTTTCCATTTTCTGTATTAATGCCAATCAAGCTATATTTGGTGTCTGCACTATTAAAATAGGCAGTCATATGCACTTTTATAGGATGCAAATAAGCGCATAAGCCTTTGAAAGCCATATTTAGAATTAAAGGATTCAACTAAATAGTTTTTTTTCCTAAGAGATATAAAAACATCTATTTGTTTTTGCATGGACACAAGTAACTATGAGAGCTGACAAAAAGAGTTTTGAATTGAGATTTCTTACGTAGCATCATTCCCGGTCAGAACAGAATTTTGGTGCCTTTCCAACATTTCTGGCAATGCCAGGAAGCATCAGATATCTGAGCACCGCAGCACAAAGAGCTCACGTTTCTCGACGCTGCATATGAACGAATCTGAGAGTCAGACTCAGAACTCTGCTTTTCAGTCCTCTACCTTCAGTGGAAACTGGAAAAAGTAGGTCAGATGTGCTCTGCAGTGACCTATTATGACACCATCTGCTGCTTATCAAGTACAAACACTGATGCAAGATCTGAGGAATCTAAAATATATGACTCATCAGTACATTAAAATGACCAAAGATCAGCACTTTTTGTCTATTAGGTAGAATGATCATATAATGTGCTTCTAAGGGCAAATTCCTTGGTGTGTTTATGTGCAGAAAAAGAGAGATGTGACTATAAAACAATGTTCTGCTGCACTCTAGAATCATTTCTAAGCTGGTCCTCGGAGCCCTCGCTTTCCAGTCTCAAGAGTAACAAAAAGTGATGAGTAAAACTAAAGAGACGTCATATTTTATAGAGAAGTGATACGCGATCAAACCAAGAGGTCACGTGCCAAAGCTACTCAAACTTGACAAGATCAAAACCTAGAAACTCCACAAGCAGAAGGAGGCCTGCCCTTTGAGAAACAATAGCAATGGCAAACCAAAACTTTCCGAACACAGACAAAAACTCTTAGATTAACAAACAGCAGCTCAGATACAAAAAGTAAGTGCTTCCAGCAGCGAACTTTTACCCACCTGAATTTCTGCCAAGCTCTCAAAGTCTTCATGTCAGAACGTGAGTGAAAGCACATTCAACAATATGAAACTGTTTTTTCCATTTCTGTCTCTGTAACAACGAGACACAGCAACGATTTTTAGGTACAACTTATTTCTACGAGGCAATTCTAAATCAATAAGCTGATAAATTTGAGAAGAAAACAGCAAGGTGATCAATCACTGAGCCTCAGAGCAGACCTTCACAGCAAAGAAATATCAAGTTGCTTCTCTGTCAACAAAACCTGAAATTTACATCTTTTTATTCCTACAATGTCTAATGCAGTCATGCATACTGTTCCTAGCTCCCTGCAGCAGACTTGCTGAGAAGTTTATCTGTGGAGGTGTGGTGCACCTGTTCCGCCTCCGCCGAGTGATAATGATCGGTTGCCGTAAACGTTAATTGTCCCTCGGGGATAATGAAGATCTACTCCCAGTTGCTCTGTGTTGTCATGTCTCCTCCCAAGTATAGAAGACGACGAGGGTAAAAAGGAAGTGATTTCATTCCATCAGCACACCACAACCAGCAGCCGTTCCCCAAAAGGAAAGACGGGTTAGGGACAAAGGTGCAGTTCACCGTTTAAGGGTCTCCTTCGAATGATTGGCTGTTCTCCGTCTCTTAGCACATCTCAGTTTTGATCCGCTTTCTACACAATAATATGCTCATTTAATTTGAACAAAACTCTCATACAGATTGTAAGTTTTAAGACAAAACTTTTCCCTCACAACTTATTTCCACTTGAACTGCATATGTGGTTTCACATACAGTCGAAACCACATATTTACATACAACAAATAAAAATACACATTCACATTTTTTCTCTCACTGTCTAAAGTTAAATCAGACCTAATTTCTCTCATTTCAAAATTATTCCTGTTTGCTAAATGCCAGAAAACTTTGTGAAAATATATTTTTAGAAGTTTTTCTGTGCAGCTTTCTTTGAATTCAGAAGCTTTCACACATTTTAGTCAGTGTCTTTCAAACTGCATGACTTGGGCCAAACCTGTTGATTGTCCTTCTACAAGCTTCTCACCAGATTTGCTAGAGTCCTGTCCCATTCCTCCTGACACAGCTGATGTAACTGGGTCAGGATTTTCACTTTTCACAGTGATATAAGTAATGCCAACACCATTGCCTTTCGGTGCGGAAGTTGTTCTTGGAAGAAGAAACACACTGTTGGTAATTAAAAACAAAACAGAAATACGATTAACAAGCCAGCGGAAGAACAGAAGTTTAAGAAAATGTCTGAAGGGAGACTATTTTCAAGAGACTATAGTCAAAGCATACCTGCGATTCATTCAGGCTGTGAGAAAGTGAGAGAAAGCAAGACTTCCAGTGGACACTGGAAGTTAGCAAAGTTGTACCTTTTAGCTTTAAACATCTGTCTGTGATGGGACAACTAAAAATTGAAAATCTGTGTCATCAGTCAAAGCTTTAAAATCTCTGGATGGTTCATCTCCGCTAAAAAAAAGCCTGATTTAATTGTAATTTAGCTGAAATACCTCTAGAAATCAAACCACAAATCAACATCAGCCAGGTATAATTTACCACATCTTTTTGATTTGTATGCATCGATAATTCAAAAACCAATAAAGATTTAATTCTTGAAAAATGTGCGTGGATTCAGCATGGTTTGCTTTTTACAAATTTAGCATTATCTCCTTTAGTCGAGAAATACTTTAGTGCTGTTCAGCACTTATTCGATCAATAAATAAGGGTCAAGGTTCTTTGGAGTGAGCTGCCGTATCAATAATGTGCTCACAGCATTGTACAAGCAATACAGTACTGAGCAATCAAACAGAAATGAAAAACATTTAACGCTCACGCTGTAATTATCCATCTTCGACAAGGGTCTTTACAGTCCCATAGTATTTCATAACAGCTTTTAAAAACACCACTAATTATTGTTTTCACTTAACGCGGCTCTCCATCAACATGCTGCGTTGACTCAGCGTATCTGATCTCCTTCCATTTCACTGTGGGAGTAATCCACAACAAGTGTGGGCTGTTTCCTTCCTCCCCCAAGCCCCCGTCAGCCTCACTCGAACCCGTTTCACACATGAAACGCAGAACATCGGAGGCCTCTGTTTATGCAGCGGCGCTAAGTTACGCAACCCTTTGGTCACTTTGGTATCGTCGCTGCGATCACAATGCTTGGGAAAGGGATGGAAAAAGCCACAACATACACACAATAGCTGCATGAATGGTCAGAGGCAGTTTTTGCATGACAGGATCATATTTTATTAGCTTCGCATGGATTTGTTTAATGTATTGCTGGATGTAAGCTGCAAAAAATGCCTACTTCACACTGCAAAAACAAAATCATAGCAAGCAATTTTGGTTTGGTGCAACTATCTTAGTAGGTGTGAAATAAGACAAAAGTAGCTTATAAGTAACTTTTCAACAAGAATAATTACTTGTTTTATTGGCTTGTT
Organism: Poecilia latipinna; assembly: GCF_001443285.1. Lineage (NCBI taxonomy): Eukaryota > Metazoa > Chordata > Actinopteri > Cyprinodontiformes > Poeciliidae > Poecilia > Poecilia latipinna. The sequence goes on from NW_015115527.1 coordinate 91,111, forward strand.
TTAAGTTCATAAATCTGTTATGTTGATGAAAAAGTATCAAACTCAAGTATGAATGCAACAGTCAGTAGGTTCTTCTCAACATGTAGAGAATAAAGGCCTTTTTTTATGTATGTTTGTGTTTCCACTGAATTCATTTTTAATCACCTCATTTGAAAAGCTAGGTACTTGCTTAGACATAGACAAGCGGAAAATCTTTAAGCTTCATATGGGTCTTACCATACAATTTTTTAGTACATCTGTAGAATATACATATGTAAAGAAGTCAGGTTTGTGTATTCCGCATTTAACTGTATGAGCAGCCTTGCATTTTCCATAGATGTCGAAGGAATTAGTAGATAAACTTGTCAAAGTACCAGAACAAATGCACTAGCTTGTTACAAACAGGCCAGCAAAACTGATTTAATCACTCTCTGATGAAAATAAATCTCCAAAACATTACATAAAAATAAAAAAAACGATCAAATGTAAATTTTCACTTCGGCCTATTCCTTTATATAAAAAAAGGAAACGGTACTAAAATGTCAGAATACTAAAAGCCTACATCTCCCCATGAAACCCGTAGCTTGGCTAGACTGAGGAGAAGGCATTTGTTGGAAGTGATTTATGTGCCGAGCTGTTCTCCTTTTACTTGAGAATTAAATATACTGCTATTCAGTGAGGTGAACAGGGAAAGATTTATCTCCGTTCCTTTCCGACTACATTACAGGAGCTGGGGAGGAAGCATGGAGATCAACGCTTCATCATATCTGAATAAATGTGTTCGGGCATCCACTCCCACAGCATCACTACATTGAGTGTCTTTGCACTTTCGGCTACATCCAGAGGCAACCCGAGAATCGGCTAATAACACGACAACGGGAGGAATATTTGTTAACAATGCTGGGGTTTTTTCCCCTCCTCCTTTTACATGTAGAGTACACAAACCTTCACATAAATGTGAGAGTCTGCTTGTTTTCCTGCTTTTATTTGAGTGTGTGCGTGTGTGTGTGCGTGCGAGCGCTGCAGTCAGGATGTCTGCTTTTAGCTAACTGCTGTGGGCTGATTAGCTTTGACAGGCTCCCTCTCAGACCCACCACAAACACAAGCAATAAAGAAACCAGACGAAATTTCCAAAGCCGAAGAGAGTCTCCCCACACGACCCTGACGTCTCTCTAACCAGATCCTGGTCGTCGAGTCAATTAATCCACAAAAGCTGATCTAAAAATCACTGCGCCGATTACTACAAAAGCAGAGTCTACATCGCTAATCCTCCCTGCTCACTGATGGCCCCCAGCGCTTCTTGCACAAACTAGGACTCAGCCCGACTAGTTTAAACAATCCTTACTGTGAGCTGTATTTGCTGCCAATGCTGTTTACATGAATCACGCAGCCTTATTAAATAAAGCTCCGGGCTATTCATGTATTTGAGATACATTTTTCACATTTAAAGGGACGGCGCAGATGGTTTAAAAGTACTGTATCAATTATGTGTGATGGCTGCTAAATGCCTCGATAATTGCCGCACGTTGAGTTAAAACATAAAGTTGACAGACAGCAGTGGCTGCAAGGCAAATATGTACAAAGTGCATAAGTGACGAATCCACTGTGAACCTAAACATGAGCTAGAAGAGGCAGAGAGGCCCAGAGACGGAGCACAGTGGGTTATTTATTTTGCTTTAGCTACTGACACAGGGAAACAGCTGCTCATATTTGTGTTACTTTAATATAAATGAAAGAGGCAGTTGTTAAAAAAAGGAAAACACTTAAAAACATTTGCAAAATAACTTTAAAGCTAAAACTCTGTATTGCGCATCCTGATTCACGTTTTACTCCTTTTTTTATTAAGAATATAAATTGGTGAGATTCAGTATTTTTTACTACTATTACAATTTAGGACATTAAAAAGGTGTTTCCCATTGATTTTGTGTGGTAGACAGACATATGGAGCAGTACATGAAGAGATCAACTGTCCACTTCAGACATTAATATCCTTTCATTTTGAAAGTCTAGGTTCATTTGCTACTTATTCAATTTAATTGCAGTTCAAATCAAAATTCAATTTAACACAATTCAATTCAAGATACTTTAGGGAAGGGAAATTAAAAGCAGATCATCTTAAGAACCGTTGTGTATAGTGATGCTGTGAGCAACAAGGATCAAAAATCTCCAGTCTTACAACAAATCTGAAGAGTTAAAATTATTATTTTATCTGACTACTTCAGTTTTGTACATACTTTTTGTTGTATTTAAGTATTTTTACGAATAAAGTCAAGAGATTATAAAAAAAATGCTCAAATCTCACCTTTCGTCTGTATATTATTATTATCCTACAAAAATGTCTGCAGACTCTGTTCCCATTCAGTCCGATTCTGATGTCAGTTTGATCCACTCAACTCACAAATTATTACAGATTATGACCTTGATCAAATCGAGATAACTCTGAGTGACTTCCTGTGGGCAGATATTATTTATTAGAGTCATAAAATCACGTTTTATTGACTCGGATGTCGAAAACGACTTCAGTCAAAGTCAAGGCGGGCGCTTTGATTCCTCGCAGCGGCCGGAACCGACTCGGATCTCACACATGATGAAGAAGACAGAACTCCGTGTTCATTTTGTTGTTGCTGTAAACCGATCACAGCAGGAAGACGACAAACAGTCTGAATCAAAGCTTTGCAAAGAATCAGAGATTGGAAACGCGCCAGAAAATTCCTATCGCTGCGTCTCTACTTTTTTTTTAAACACAAAGTAAAGAAGTTTCTTTTAGAAGAGGAACAACAGGAGGCGTACTCAAAGCTTTGGCTGTTCACTCAACTGTACCCAACAGGTTAAAAGCGAACCAGCAGCACTCAAACAGGTTGCTTTTTGTGACCAAGACCCTTTTTCGTCTTGGCCTCCATCTTTCCGCCCTCGGCTGTGACAAGCTCTCACTTGTGTAGGTTTGGAACAGAAAAACCATTGTGCGTTCTACTGGAAACAATGCCTGCTGTTTTGCTGAAGGGGGTCAAAAACACACATAAGCTCACTTTGTCCCCTTTTGTTCGCAGAGGATTCCCGTTACGGAACCGGCTGCGATGCCAGCAAGGCAGACGGGACCGACCCAAAAAAAACCAAAAAAAAACAAAGAAACAACACGAAGTCCAGAATGTAGCGGTGCACCTGCCCAATTGGGACTTTGATTACCGTTTGAACTTCCTGTCATCAGCTGAACGAGCATCTGAAATAATGCACACAATGACTTTTGATTCCACAGAAAAAGGAAATATCTTTTACCACAAATAAACCGGTGATGACAGCAGAAACTCCTTCAGGGTTACATGTGGTTTTAGCATTTCCCCCTGCAGCTACAAAAGGTAGAGGAATGATAGACAATACAATAGGCTACCGAATGACTGGAAGCTGCTTAAAAGGACGGCTATTTTTCCACAAAATGGCATGGCATTTAACAGAATTTAAGTTGCTAATGAGGAAAGAGGAGAAGAGAGAAGAAAAAATCCAATCCAAAGACCCAAATCAACAATTTCAAGTTCAAAATAAATCAAAAAATTTCATCAGGGTTTGAAGTGATTTACTAACCAGGCAGAACAAGGACTGTCAAGCTCGCTTGCATGCTTTTCTATTGATAGAGTTATTTACTGAATAAATGTTAGGCTGACAAAGGCCTCCTCCACGCTGGAGTAGCAACCACCTTACACATTCAAATTTATACAGTCGCTCCAGTGTGGCCTGCAACTGTTTGTGTGGAGTGTAACCATTTTCCACCCCTTGCATTATTGTGCAAATTGAAAAGCCACGGAGAGCTCGCTCACGCGCAAACACACGCAACACACACAAGACGAGGTACAGCAAACGATTTGGGTGAAGGGTGGTATAGGTGTGTATGTGCTCGACTATCTTAAAGTGTCCTGGCGAGCAGCAAAGGGGGAAATATGATTATTCAGTGGGAAGAGGAAGGGGGGGGAGATAGTTTCATCAGCACCTGGAGCAGCTAAATGGAAACAGGAGGTTTTATGCCTGGAGAGACAACCTACCTCTGCTGCTAGAAAACAATTAAGCAGGAAGCTGGAATACGACACCCTGAACTCTCTTTTCTCTGTTGCTTTATAACTCTTTACCCTCAGGATTATGTCTGTCTGTGTGTGTGTGTGTCTGCTCTGGCTGCTCTTTTCACACCAGAGGCCTGCTTTAAAGATCTGGTGGGCAGCCGTGTCGAAGGCCAGCTGGAGGAGAGGGAAGGTATTCACCCCCGCATCGTGTCTCATTAATAAGCTGATAAAGGGAGAGTTGAGGTCTCATTTGCCTCCGTGTTGGGAAGAAATGGATGTTCGTCTCCCACATGGCAGCAGATAGACTCCCAGTCCTTCCTCTACATGCCGGGACTTCAGATCAGATACAATCTAGCACCATGTGTGGGATAGTCTTAAGAAAGAAAAAAAAAAAGTTTCAGAATAATTTTACCTGCTGTTTTTTTACTTCTAGATGGTAAAACTCAAGGCATCAAACTGTAAAAAAAAATAGCAATCCATATTTTAGCCTGTAAAAACGGAGTAATTGAATTCATCAGGGTATAAAAATTTAGATTTTAGTAAACAGTCACTGTAGGAAAGGTGGATGAAATGCATATTTCAACAAATATAATAAAAATTACATGAATATTTAGCATTTCCCCTGCAGGTATATTTAAGCTTCATAGATATGTTGATTAGTGTAATAATTCAGTTCTTGCATGTTAAATAATTCAATGGTGAATTTGAAGTAAAATAAGTGGAATTTTGAATATCGCAGCTTTTGCATTTCATAAACTGCACAGAGCAAACATAATCCTTCAAACTCCATACATTTTCTAATGTACTAAAGATGAATCTGTCCTGCTGTTTTCCATGTCATGTCTTTCTTTGCAGATGACATAGCGCCTTTTGTAATACGAAAAATGGTAGTTAATGACGACAAAGGCAGATTCTGATTCTGTAATAGAAAATCTAGACAGCTACACTATTTCTACGGAGAAGGTATGTAGCTCTTTATAACGAGAACAAAAGGAACAATTTTAAATCTGTCCTATCAGCACATTTTCAAAGGTGTAGAGTCCAGCTTAAAACAATCTGGAGATAACATTGTTTTAGCTGAATAAGTTCACAGGAAAATATCCATTTAAGTTTGCTAGGTCTTCAGTCTCTCCGTTTATGAAAAATAAAGTCAGAAAAATCTGTTTACATTTAAAATACTTTTTAATAACCTCTACCTCTATCGACAAACCTTGCAAACAAATCCTCTTTTGAAGACATTAGCTCTGCTTGAAGCACACAGCATAGAAAGGAAAATATGTACCATTACTCCACAGCCAGTGACTGGTGTCATCTTTTTCTAACACGCAACTGCTTTCATTTAAGCTTTGAAGATGATTTAAAACCTTGTCTGACAAACGACAAAAAAAAGATTCTTTGATATTTGGTAGACTAATGGTGAAACATCTAGAGTTCACCTCAAGTGTAGTGATGCCCTAACTTGATCCAGATTATGTACATCAAATTATAGTGCAACAGTTTCGTTTCAGTTTTCTCTACCGTAAATGGGGCTATAAAAATATATATATAATCAGGGAAAAAAACATTTAAAAATAGCTCATAATGACTCAACTTTAGAACATCCATTAATAAGCTCCACAAGCAATTATTCTATACAAATGACCTAAAAAATGAGAAATGAGACATCTGTATTGTAGTCTACAGTTTCTGTTTAGGAAGAAAAATGTTTTCTTTTTTCTTTTTTTTTCTTTTTTTTGCTCATAGCTGGTGTCTTGTTGTGTCCTGGCGGCTTAATAAACAGAGCCGCACTGATTTTATGTATTCAGTAAGTGTTCAATCCAAAGCCATCTGTGCAAATTATTCTGTAAGTGTATCTATAAACAGCAGAGTATTTAAACTACATGGGACTGAAGCTGATGCTGAGCTATGCAGCTAAGAGATTCGGTGTGCAAACAGAAGCTTGGCACAGTTCTGTTTATGTTCTCTCCTTCTCGTACTATGTCCGTTTTCTTTATTGACTCAACAACTGGCCTTGTGCTTGTGTGTGTGTGCATGTGTATGCGTCTGCGTGCGTGTGTGTGTGCGTGTGTGTGTGTGTGTGCATGTGCATATGTACAGTGGATGCACGCGTGTCATTTTGATCACATTCCACGCTCTGGGTAAAAGCCCCCGCTGGTTCTAAGGTGCGTGTCCTAATTTCTGACGCACTGACAAAGTGGCCCCTCTGAAATGAGCTGTGTGGCCCGTTTGCAAAAAATGAAAAAGAAAAAAGGGAGCAGATGCATTTTATTGCCTTTGATCTATGGGTAAACAACCTACAGATTAAAAGGGGAGAAAAAAGGAAATGGATGTACAGAGACTTTCTGCACAGATAGAAGGAACAAACTGGGTCTTGTTGCTGGCAGATCCGACAGACAGATCACTCTGGGTGAGGAAGCTTAACTTGTCCTTGCAGATTTTCACTGCACTGGCCTTATTTTATATCCCATTTCATTTCAAACACATGCTTCCTTTTGGTTCTGCTGAGCACAAAGTCTCTCCATACCAAATGTCTGAACTGGTGTAATGTTGAGTCTGTTAAATAGCGACGAGTTCCACAGAAACAGAAGAATTACCTAGAGATCCACAAAGAAATCAATAGGCCCTTAAATAACCTTGGTGAGGTGTTGAGTACAGTGAACATTGCAGAGGGAACCTATAAAACTATTACAAACTTAAACTGCAAGAGACTGTTTTTTAAGGTCCATCGAGAAATGAACTGGCTGGTTGGAGAGTGAAAAGTCTCTTTTTGATCAAATGGATGAACCATATTCAATATAAAGATCTGAACCGTCTACGAAAAGTTAACATCTGCAAATACTTCAGGTAGTTATTAAAAATCCCAACAACTGGCTGTTTTAATAGCTAAAACAAAAAACTTGCCTTCTTATGCATTAATACAAAAAGTGGAAACAGCATTAGCGCTAGCGGAGAAGCTAACATGTACAGTCTTCCTTATGTCTGCTCTTAGGGTTACAGCCAATCAGTGCCAAGGAAAATCAGTAGTACTCCTGGATTAGCTGCTTCGCAAAAGCTAGACAATAGCATATCAAGCAGCATTGTGCCTAGTCAAGTTTACTTGTATAGCACATTTTCACTTCATAAAACCATCATACCGTCATCATGAAACAACCAATAAGCATTCCATCAAGCTAATATACAGCAAATATATTGATCAGTGTTCCACTTACTACTAATCAAAGGCAACTCTAAACAACTGGGTCTTCAGCCATGATTTAAGGGAATTCAGTGTTTCAGCATCCTTGCAGTTTTCTGGAAGTTTGCTCCAGATTTGTGGTGCATAGAAGTAGGGATGCATGATATTATCAACATGGTATCGGTATTGGCCAATATTAGCTGTAAAATTTAAAATTGGACATCAACCTACCATCAAAATAAGGCGTTGCTTTTAAATGACAAACCAGTGACAGTGATGCCTGAGCACAGAACAATGTCAAATCTGCACCGTTTGAGTTTTGTCATCATCTTCGAGAGAGCAGATGTCATGAATAAATTAGACATTAAACATAATGCAAGTGTTACATAATTTTCACCCTCCTTTTTAGCATTTACATTTGGTATCAGGATAAATTGACAAAGATGATGCAGTTTTTTAATTCCACCTTTAAAAAAGTTGTAAATTTTCAGTAAATGATTGATATTGGTATCAGTTATTGGCCAAATATTGGCATTTCAGACAAAACATCCAATTTAATGCATCCCTGCATAAAGCATGACTGCTGCTTCTCCTTGCTTAGTTCCATTTCTGCAAAGTAGACAAGAACCAGAAGAACTAGAACCATGCCCAGACATTTCAGCTTACCAAACTGCATTTTCTTTCAAACATTTCAGATGTGATCTACAAAACATATCAGCAAATAGACAAATTTTCTACAAAGAATTTGAAGTTATGTTTTACCAAACACTGAACCACAAACAGCCAGTAATGTTTCCTGTGACACGCTGGCTGTAGTTCATGTAGGCTGTGAGAGAGTGAGATTTCTTATGCTGGATGAGACAGACGAGATGTTCTGTGTTAACAAGCTGTCCACCTTTGTCATTAAATATGTTAGAATTGGAAACATAGGTGTCAGAGTTAATGTAAGGATGGATATTCTCTATGGAATCCACACAATGCTAGCCAGAATAGCAGCCCGAATCGCTCCTTTGCAACGTTAAACTCCATAATCTTATTCCTGTTTTAAAATATTGAAACAAAGCCCACTCACATGTAGTGTCATGTAAATAATTCATGGAGTAGGGAGGCTAGAAAACATTATTGGAAAGCTGTTCGCATTAGTTTTCTCTTTTTTTCACAATTTCCTTCACAAACAGAAGTGAGAATCAGCAAAAAAAAAAAAAAAAAATTGGCATCGGCAGATGATTTAAAGATATTTCTGTCTCAATTCCCTCCTCTTGAACAAGACATCAAAGCTAGATTTGCAGTTTTCATGTTTTCAATATTTCACTAAAGGTTGTTTCCCACTGAAGCCTGAAGCAGGATTGCCTTGTCAAAGAGCATCGCTAGTTTCCTTTTACAACCCAGCTCACTGACTACAGCTCTTCATCAACTGTACAAAATGTATTATTGATGCGCAGTTGCTTTCAGAACCAAATAAGCCATCACAATCTCTGCACATATCTCCAGCATGCAAACTGCCCAAAATAACACCGAGGGGTTAGTCAGTGAAATATCGGTTTTATTAATATGATACATCATGTTTGCAGTGTCAAATGATGCCGCTGAGTCATTGCCGAGCAACGTTGACAACATGAGTCACTCCCGGCACATGAGCTGATTTCACCCGTGCAACAAGCTGCTCTCGCCAAAGGGAAGTAGCTGCGATAAGGCCACTTAATTTGTTGCTAAGTGCCTTTTTGAACAAATTCCAGACACCAACTTGTTGTGGAGGAGTCTGTGGCTCCCTCTTTTTCTCACAGGCCGAATGAAGGAGTGGAGGGGCAACGCTGAAAGACGAGAGACTCAAACAAACCAGATGGGAGAAGCAATTCTGCTGGGTGGCGTTTTCCTTCCATTGACGGGAAAGTTTTTATCTCTACTGTCACCGTGTCCTTGCTCAGGGTCTGGGACTACATGAAAGCAACGTAGATTTGTTTTCTATTCCTCGCTACATAAGCTCGCTGCAAAATTAGATTTTCAATGATTTCCATTTTGAGCCGATTCTAGCATTTCTTTAAGAAGCACGAGGTATGATATTAGAAGAACAGCATTCAAGATTGGTTCTTTTTAACCTTTCTGCTTCATGAAGTCAATTATTTCTTAGTGTTGGAGATAAGCGGGTGTAAAACTTAATGAATATTTTAAAGGAAATAAACCAACATAGATGTAAGTATGCTAATTTGATGGCTATCAAGGTTACAGTTGCGTTCTTATCAGTGAGAAATCTCTGTCTTAGGTACAGAGATAGAGATCGCTGATTGTTCGTTGATTTGAAAGAAAAACTTTTTTTTTTCAGTTTCCGTCAGGTAAGACAACAGTCACAGCCGACCTGGTTGGAAATCTGCCGATTCCAATGTTTTGTGATGCTGTATCATGACCAAACTAAAACAATTTTTTGTTATGCTATACAACGCCAATTAAGCTGCCTGCAATAAATAGTTTCCTCATGCGTAATGTTTCTTGTTTTAAAGAACATTTTACTGGAAACTTTGTTTTAATTCATGTCTCTTTCCTGTAATCATTTTCTTGAAATCTTAATTGTTCAGAAAGAAAGAAGGAAGATTCTGTACTTCAGCACTGCAGCTGCTCATTGCAGGTCAGCTGGCTGAACAGCAGATCAGGTTACTTCATGTATTTATACAACAGTACAGTTTAACTCCTAAATCCTTGCAAACAACTAAGCATATACACTTCAGTTTAACTGAAGTAAAAATAAAACAGGAGCTGGTGCTAAAACACAAAACATACTGTGATTGTAATGTTTCTTAAAAATACCTCATTTATCACATATCAAAAGCTAGAGCCGGAAAACGGACCGCGGCTTTCCTCTGAAATGTTCCGACTCACAGACGAACGTCCTCTGAAAAGAATCCATCAGTCAAAACGCCGCAGAATCAAAGAACTGCATCGCTGCCGACTTATCGCAAGCAGACACCGCTGACCATCAAAATCAGGGAAACCTCCCACACAGTGACAAACACGCAGTCCCTTCTCTTCCCGCATGTCAGGAAACGACAAACTCCTCCTCAAACGCTCCACCTGCAAAGCACCGATTCAGATGGCGCGCTTCATTCTGACAGGAAAGCCCGTGCGTAGCAGCTCAGCCTGGAGTTGTCAGGCAAAGCTCACGCAGACGCTGAATGGAACAGAAGTGGCAGTGGGGGAAAAAAAAAAACAGGAATTCCACATTGCATAAGCAGTTCCTTATCTAACCTCTATTATCTTGGCCACGGCTTGTTGTAGGGCTGCCAAAGCCATCGTACAAACCACTGAAGCAACAATCCTTATTTGGCTTCGCCAGCCACACAGACAATTACCATACCGACAAAACAATGAGCTGTAATAAACAGCATCCTAGCATTTCTCTGTGCAACATTTCAGACAGGGTGCTGAGCAACTGTTGTCACCATATAAAGACTATTCCCCTCTGAGCTGGTATTGATAGCGAGTGTTGGTAGCAGAGGCACATGTCGACAACTGTTACCGCTAATTACTTTCACACCAAGAGCGATCTATTAAGAAAACATGCAGAAAGACTCTGTGCAATGTCACGACTGTGTGAGTCATGCCTTTGAAGAAAGGGAAAAAACAAAACAAAAAGCAAATGCAAAACGGCCCTCTCTCTCAAAACAACAAATGGACCACATGGACCACATGGACCGGAGGATGGTTTTGCAAACTCCATGCTGTTTCGGATTAGATGAGAGCCCTACCATGGTAACCATGATGCAGAATCATTCATGGACCTGAAAAACCCTCATCTAAGCTGGAGATTTGTAGGAAAATAAAAGTTACTCTCTTATCTTTATTGTAGAGTGTAGTGGCTTTGTCACTTCTGGGTGCTGTTTCCCAAAATCCAGTAGATTTGTAGCCTTATTTTCAAGTTTTAAAAAAAGAGCCTATAGTTACTTGTGTGCTTAGTGTTTGATGGCAGACAGCGTAAGCCACTTTCTGACATGCCGTTATACATTATCTGAACCCACTGGGATCATGTTTGGATTTCCCATTGGGCCTTTTGCCTAGCATTTTACCAGTGTAGTTAGAGTGAGTTGGAGTTAGTAATACACAGTAGAGGTGCACCGACTGCAGTTTTCTATTCACTCACCGACATTTAAAAAGCCTGACCTGTTGATTTCAATTATTATAAAAATACCGAGTGTTTTTATTTTGTCCTGAAAGTCGCTAACTATAACAGCAAAGTCGCCACGTTGTTAAAAGTGGGATGACTATGAACTGCAAGTGTGCAGACCTGACAATGGCTGATTTTCACACCTTTGTGGAGGTAAATAAGATCAGTGGATAAGCTCGGTTTCACATCCAAGTATCCAAAAATGAAGAAAATCTGATTTTTCTGTCAGACAGTTTATTAATACACCCCTTATGCACAATACACAGTTCACTTCAAGGCAAAACAAACCTGAGAGGCTACATTTAAATGACAGGGTACGTGTGGTACACAGTGTTAATTCTTTCTAAAACAGAATATTAAATAGCTGATTTGTTCAGGACATGTTAAAATAAGTAAGGTATAACCAAGGACTGGGTTTGCAAATTAGCCTGTGGCTAGAAAACCTTCATACAAAAAATAACTGCTTGGTTTTATCATGTGATATTGCCTATTGTGCGGTCTTCTAATGAAGTAAACTAGAACTGAATAAAAACTTTTTTTTTTTATGTCAAAAGGCTGTTAAACCTGTGCAGCTGTAACTTTAGTGGTACAACCCTTATTCTTTAGCGAATTCCAACTAAATAGAAAAAGTTAGATTTTTAGCTGCTTCCATTCACCATCCAGTTTAATATGCTGGATATTTTTTTCCTTCAGTAATATGAATTATTTCAACCATGCACATTTTCTGGGGTAAATTTCATTCCTGGTAATTTTTCTTCTACCTTAATAAATGCTTTGGAAATTAAGGTTGGTAATAATGACCCTACGGTCTTTTTGATCAAAAATAATTATGCTGTAATTTGTTTAAATGTTGAACTCTTGTTTGCCGATGACGCCATTGTTTCCTCTAGTCAAGTACGAAAATGGAAGTTGGCTTAGATTTTATATTGATAATGGCTCCTCTGGCATAGACGTACAAAAAAATAAAGTTTAGTTGTTTTTTTTTCTTTCCCATTTCCCCCTTTTTTTTTTTTAAGTATTTACCTTGGTTTGCAGGAGAGCTGTACTGAAATCGCTAATAAAAACTTCTCCCTATGTGCACACAACTCAGCGAGTAGGACCAGTCAACGGAGCTTTGTGTTGAATGAGTCTCTCAGGCAGGGGAAAGAAAAAAACATGACCTGCACTCGCACGCAAACAAAAATGCTGAAAAGAGTCTCAAGTGATGTGAAGGCCGAGGCGAGCTGGGCTTTCAGAGCTCTCGCTTTTCTCTCCGTCAGCGAAGGACACGGCTGAAAAGGAAAACAGCCATTACTTAATGAGCCACTTAAAGGCTGCCCTCTCCATTTAGTTTTCATTATTTTCATGGTAAACCCTCCACTCGTCGGCTGCTCTGCGGACAAGCGCTGAATTAAATAACTAAAAATCACACGTGTGGAAAATACCTCCGCCGAGTGACAAATATGATTACTGCTGTTTCATTTTCGACTCATTTTCTTCTCCTAACTCTTGTTAACTCTCGTTAACACCGTTTATTAACGTGAGGGGGAATCAGCGAGGCGAGGAACTGGAAAGGGCTGGTTGAAAGGTGAAAAACGGAGAGGGGAGGGGGGGGGGACAAATCAGTCGCAGATAATTACGGACGAGAGGTGGGGGGGGGGGGGCCCATTTGACAGGGCCGCCTTTATTTTATCGCAGACTCAGAGACAACATCTTAATCACGGCGTAATAACATCCTGTCATTCACCGCAATACAAACACACAGGCAGGAAGATGGAAGATGACACAGAACGACTGGAAGGAAATGGATAGATAGACGTATATGTAATAATGCCTCAAACAAGCGACCCGCGTGCTTTGTGTGTGTGCCGCTTAACGTGTGTCGGATGCATTGTCAAGGCTCAGTGTCTCCGCCACTCCTTTTAAGTGTCTGTAAATAAAGAGAGCTCTCTTTTGGAGTATTATTCTTTCAAAGAGCCGCGGCTCAAACTGTAAAGCGATACTTCAAAATCTGGCAGTGCAGGAGGAGCGTCTCAGCAAAGGGAAGGCTGTCAGGATTTCAAGCTCTTTTTTTTTTGGCCTTACAAAAATGAAGAACCTCAATTACATCCAATGAATTTAAATAACTAAGTCTTTTTTATTTATCTTTTCTTGCTCTATGACTTTAAGTACGTGTTTGATTTGGCACACTAACTGTGTGTTCAGGAAGTCTCATCTTAGCTCAACGGGGAAACAAAAGTAGCACAAAATGTGTGTTGGCTCAAAATTAAACAAGTGTGTCATGCTTTAGCACATTTTGTGATCACTATTAAAAAAAATCTTGCTGTGTGCAGCAGTTTGACTGTTTGCTGTATTTATTACCATTATATAGGTGCATTTTCTGAGCTGGATGTTCTGTAAACATATTAATACCAGCACTATTATGTTTTGTGACATTCCATTCCAAAAGTTTAGTCTAGTTCCTTTAGATTTATAGGACCAGCAACATATTGGTTCTGAAATTAGAGAAAAATCATTTCTGGCTTATTAAAAAGTGTCTTACCAATAAAAACCTGAGCTGTGTAGCCTGGCTCCCTCCTTTACTTTGGCGGTTCTAAAAACAAGAACAAGTGGAAAATCTGCCTCACAAATGTTCTGATCAAAAAAAACATAAAGGTGTGTAATCAAATCTTTTTGTAACTACAAAGGCAGCCGTTTTTGAAAGAAAAGCTGCAATGAAATGGCTTAAATCAAAGCATACGTATTACCACGGCCCAGTCAAAGTCCAGACCTGAATCCGTTTGAGAATCTGAGACAAGATTTTAAAAATTCTATCTCCCAGATGTACAAAGCTGGTATAAACCAACGTCAAAAGAACTGCACCAAATTGTTGTTTTAATCGTTGAATGCCACACTTTTCAGATTTTTGTTTTATTCACCAAAAACTCTGAAAGCAATGCGCCATTTCCCTGCTGTTACACAATTATTCACTACTTTCTGTTGGCTTGTCACTTAAACCCCTAACTATATTCACTGAAACCTGCGGTCACAACATGACATGATATGAATGGGCTTAAGGGGTATAAATAATATTCCAAAGCAGTGCTGCGTGTCAGAGGTGACATTTATTCATGTGCTCCAAAAAGTTCTCCAATTATTATTTTTTTATTATTATTAGTTTCATTTTCATCATTTCTGCCCGAGATGAATTTTGACCTTTTAATCAGTTAAAAAAAAAAGAGCATGTTTGAAATATGGCAGATAAAAAGCAAACCGAGACAAAAAAAGAAACATGGCTGCAGTTTTTCTTTCGCCTTTCAGTCGGTGCTTCTGAGCCAGACTGAGCCTCCCATATTTTCACAGCGAGGTTTAGCTGTAAGTGATAGTCGTGCTTCCATAGCCACATCCTCACACTTTCACAACACACTAGACCCTTTCTTGAGTGGATATATTTAGGTCACTGGTCGATGGCTCGAACAGAAGCAGGGAGGAAGTCCAATGCTGACTGTGTGTTTGAGAGAGAGAGAGAAAAAGAGAAAGAGGGAAGGCCTGTGAATGTGACCATGCATTTATCAACCGTGCTGTTGCCTACAGCGTGTGACAGTTAGAGAGAGAGCTGGGGCCCGGGGACGTCCCACTAGCATTAAGAAAGCTCTCTCTGTGGGATGCGTCAGCCAATGAGCAGCCCCAGCCTCGGGGGTGCTGCCTTGTTAATTAAAGCCGGAGTTGTTTGTCAGCACCGGCATATGATGCACAGCGCTATCACTGTCGGGGGAAAGAGTGAGAACGAGAAGCAAGATTGCTGCAACCCCTGCAACAAATCTGCTGCCTCACCATGAAAGGCAAGACATCTCAGTACAGTGAGGCGGGCGGCCGAGGAACGGAGTGGCTGTGACCAGTTTGTCCTCAAGTGGCAATCAGCGGAGAGAAATGTATACAGACTGTGTGGGGGGGAGGGGAAGGTGTGAAATTATTGCATTTTTCAGGCTATTTTAAGACGTCTGTAACCCAAACATCTCGAAATGCGCCACCTTTAGCTTGAGCGCAGGTACGGCCGAGATGACGTGTAATGTGCCAGCCTTGTTTATCGGAACCAGCGGTGATGATTTGCGGAAATCCCCGGACTGAATTCATTTTTTATTGCAACTGGACGCCGACTTTCAGTCCCCATTTTGTTTTGTTTTTTGTTTGTTTGGGCTTTTTTTTTTTCTTTAACTGTAGTTATGCGAAGCTGTGCACTCCATCTAGGCTTCCAGTGCATTTGGAAAAGGAACATTACGCATCATCCACCATGCTTAGCAGGCTTTATGTGTTTTTCCACATCATCGTCAGTTTTCCACACCATGAGCCAAGTGACCAGAACAACTAACATCTTGTCCTTGCTAGGTAGCAAATCGTGAGTGACACCAAGTCCTATTAGTGACTTTAATTATTGTATTAGTTTCGGATTTTGAACTACGATTTATGAGCCTGAAAGTCGAAAACTATGTTCAGAACTGAAGAAACGGTTTGGATGAAAGATGCTTTCTGCACTTAGGATGACTAAGAATCTAATCCAACGTCTGCCTTTTGTTCCAATGGCATAAGACGATGTATTGCGGTAATAAAATAATGCTTATTATGCATTTCATGCTAGGTATGAGTGTTTATATTGCTTATTTATGGAGTGAAAAATTCCTTTCCATGATAAGAATTTTGATTATAACAACTTTGAATGACGTTTTAAAAAAATAAAATAAAATAAAAAAAAGCTAAGATTAGCTGTATTGTCGAGGTTATTTTTAATATTTTCTCAACTGCTGGTTTCATATGACCACATTTAACATCAATAAATTCAAACGTATGATAAATGCTGTTATTTATGCATTTCAGTCATAACAATACCTAGTTTAAAGTTATTGATGACCTTGACAAGCCAATTATGAAATAGGTATGTTCTTTAAGAACAGTGTTTGTAGATTTTGACAGTAGTGACATGCAGTTACCTAAAAAAAAAACTACAAACAATAAGAAAAATAATATTCAACGGTCACTTTTATTGTTATCACAATAAGTACCCAAAAATATAATTGTGTAATTTTAAGGTTGCATCACATTTTATGGTCATGTCGCATTGTGAACACACCACAACCTTCACAATCCGTCTGTGCCTCACTGCTAACCACCGCACTAAATCACGTGACGTTATGCCGTGGTATCCCTCACATCAGCATGATGGATGTTTGAAACTGAAAGGGAAAATTAATGCTTCCTTTCTGATTCATTACAGTAATAAATATTGGGTCCCATAGGGGTGTTTACATTTCCTTCCCAAAATGTTCAGTTAATTTGGTTAAAAAAAACAACAACAAAATGGTGATACAAAGAATCAGCGGCAGACTGTGGAATCCACTCCCTTGATCCTAATACACGTGGACTCTTCAGATACAGAAAGCATCAAAAGTGCAACAAATACTTCTAAGACATAACAGGACTTGATCTTCTACAAATTTCCCCTCATTTACATTTGTGCAAGTTGTTTTTTTGATATAGCACATTTAAATGCTACATAAATAAACCTTTAAACACCAAATAATAAGTTAAACATAAAAAACTAATTGCAAGCACAATAAGAGAAATAGAAGCCCAAAGAAAAAGAATTACCAATGGTTATTGAAGACGGACAAAATATCAAATTGTAATTGTTATGCCCTTTTTTCTATCTCCACTGAATAAAAAAAAAAGTGAGATTACGCCACTGCAATGAAAGCTGTATTCTGACACTTTTTACACACCATCACCCAGGGCGTCAATAAACGTTTCCCCCCACCATGTCTTTCATCTAAAAAGGTAATGTTCTTACTTGAACTGTCATCTGCTGAGTGCAAGCTGAACTGTGATGATAGATAATAGCTAACAAGTAGTGTTATCTGCGTGCTAACAACAGTGTCAGTATTTCAGGTGGAAATCTGCTCCCTGGAGGACTTCAAAGCACCTAATTAAATCTGAGAAAACAACAACCGTAAAGAGGTTCGCTGCCGCCGCGGATTCATGCGGTAACATATGGACTGAAGACAGTAGAACAGAAACTCCCAGCTTCTCAAACAGCCACTTCCAAGCTCCCCCTCGGGCAAAGGACTTAATTTGTCCATTGTGCACAGAAGAGCTGCCAAGAGCAGACGACGATTAGTGTGCAAAACTGTAGGCAAACACAGACGTGAGGAAGAAAAGTCTTTATCTACAGATCCTAAACACAGTCGTGACCTATGAGCTTGTTTACTGCAAGAACACCTCGCCCTGTCCCCAATGTCACCACAGTGTCCGACTTAAATCCCCATAATAATGATAATAATAATAAAAAAAGAACCCCAAACAAATCTGTAAATTCATGTTGAAGCAGATGAACGGAAGGATTGTAGGATTAGAGAGGGAGGGGAGATGTACAACTTCAGAGTCACACACGCACCAAATGGAGCAAATAAAACATCTTATTAATACTGTGACAGATGGATAATTGTGTCATTTCCATTATCCGCTCACTTGTTTGATACCCACTGGGAGGCTTTAAGCTGCAGCTGGTAATTGTTTTACAGCACTGCTGTAAGGTGACAAACTATTCAGGAAGTGTCCAGGAAATTGCACTTCCAGAAACTGGAATAACTCCCAAATGTGGATCATTCTAATTTATGGTCCAAATTGTTCCCTTTAGGCTATTTTGCAGTGGGTTGGGGAGGAGAAGCAGGTTGTTCACGGAGCAATTTCAGTACACAGATAGTAAAATATTCTCTCATCTCATTTTTTTTTTAAAGGAAGCATATAAACCCTGCCCAGGATCAGTAGCTGTACATTTTTCTCCTTCAGAAACCAACAGAAGCAGAGTACCTCCACGTGAACCATCGCTAACATTTTTTTTTTCTTTTCTGTATGGTGTAAGAAAGTGTGACAAACTACCACGGCTGTGCATGTACAGTCGATTTGCACAGGTAAGGAAGTGACTTCCCTATGTGAAGCCGGGGAATTCAAAGCAAATAAACACGATGTAATCAAATGCAGCTGTGGCTATAAATTGCTCCGGGCTGCAATGAAATAGGTTATGGGGGAGCAGGCGAGACCACCGTACTGCCCGAGTCCCATCAGTGCAGAGATGAAATACCAACAACAAGGAGGAACAGAGGATTTGTAGAGCCAAAGTGCTTTAGAGAAAAACCCATAATCTGCAGATAAAC
The DNA here is from genome assembly GCF_001443285.1 of Poecilia latipinna. Lineage (NCBI taxonomy): Eukaryota > Metazoa > Chordata > Actinopteri > Cyprinodontiformes > Poeciliidae > Poecilia > Poecilia latipinna. Next base: position 109,627 of record NW_015115527.1, read on the forward strand.
ACACAAAGTTGAGAAAAGGTTACTCTGAAAACTTGCACGGACTTTAAAGATACACAGACACTGAGAGATTTGGTTTACTCTAAGGAAAGATGTAAAGTCCAACTTTACATTTCAGTACAATTAAGAGGATGAATGTGGAAAAGCATATCAAGTCCAAGTCCCATGAGGTTGAGTGTGTGTGGAGGGTGTGTCATGGTGTGGGCCTGTTTCTCTTCCAAATACCCTGAAAACCTTTTTGGACTCTAAGGGTGGTAAACTCTTAAGTAGTCCCATGAGGTGACTCGAAGAAAAGACTACATTCATACAGCAGGCAGATGTGATCCAAATTTGACTTTTTTTCCCCCTAAGTGCGACCTACATCCGACTTTTCCACGGCAGTTTGAACGGCACAATTACGATCTTTTCATCCCTCCTCCCCAAAAAGAAAACAGATCTGAACCACTTCCAGATGTGTATCTTATGGTTTTCAAAGCGCCTGCAGTCTGAGCTGTCATGTCGCATTTAATCCGACATTTACACCACTGACATGAGACGTGTCAATGGTGTAATTCTGTACCAGAAGAAGCCAGACCAGATGTAAACAAGTGCTGAAAATCATAATTATAAAATTACGAAGGACGTCTACGCCACTGACACGCATCACATCACATTCCCACCCCTCCCTGCTCTGACTTCACATCCAGACAAACTTCTCTATAGATGCTGCAGTCAATGTCCCACAAAAGGTCGTCACTATGAGTTGTTCTTTTTGTTAGCTTCAATTGTCTTGTTATGAAATTGTGACAATCTTATTGGCTCCCATTACTGAGTAAACAATGGAATCCATGGTCAGAGGCATCCATTGTTATTTTTGTAAACCTATTCCGTAAACATTGCGCTGCAGTGTGAGGTCACGGTTCTTCTTCTGCGCATTCATGTCGCTTTGGGGTCGTAAATCGTACAAACGTAAGTCTGAATGCGGTCGCACTTAATTAGAAGCGTGAACCACTACGCAAATATTAAAATAATTTAAAATAAGACAGATACATAAAGGAATATCTGTACACAAAGAAGAAACATGCACAGGGCATCAAGGTCCGCCATCTTGCTACTCTTTTACTGCCGTTTGTTGTGCAACACACACAGCTGGTCACACATGCTTGGTTCCCAAAACAGAAGAAAACCAGCCTCGGTTCTTAACAAAATGCTGATGTTTGGAGGCACATGAACCGAACCGGTACTGGAACATGTGATCTGTGAAATCATACTGTGAGTGATCTAGAGATTATGGTCAGACCAAAGAAAAATGCTCAAAGATCCCTCTCTCTCTCTCTTCATGCTCCAACCTTGCAAAAATGCTTAAGAATGCTAACCCCTGTCCTTATGGTGAGAGAAGGAAGTATGAAGAGCTGAGAGGTGAATGTATTTTTAGGCTCCTGGCGCATCTTTGTCCACATATGAATCATCGTTGGGGAAAAAAAAACTAATTCAGATAAAAACAGATTAGTGAGATTTAGGAATGGGGATTTATGTTACCGATTATCATTATTTGTGATCAATTTCATGCTATGAGAGAAATTTTGATTCATCATTGTCACCATAAATTCCAATTAATGTTTAAACCCAGCCCTCAAAACTGTCAAGCTAGATAGCTTTACTATTTTCTCCACTGTTTTCCAACGGTAGGACTGATAAATATCAATCATTTCAAAAATATGACTGAATGCAATTAGTGTGTGCAGTTTAGTCATACAAATCGAACTTCTCTGTATGTCTATATTTTTCAAAAGTAGCATTTGTGTTTGTGGGGCATGACTCCTGTGCCATACACTTACCTAAAAAAAGAAGTAATAAACAGCTCTCATCGTCAATAGTACCACAAAATATTATGATAAAACTCCAAGTCTACATCACCTGCCCCAATTTCCAGAAAAAGTACAAAAGTATTGGTGTGTAATTTAAAGATGGAGGTTCCCTGATTTTTACACCTAGATATAAACACACCAGCCCTGGCCATCAGTCACCTCAAAGAGGTTAAGAGCAGCACACAGCAGCTCAACGGTGGCCATGCTGGCTTACTGGAGCGTGATGCAATAGGTCAGAGCTATTCCCCGGCTGCCGTGTCCTCCTCATAATTGATGGGTAATTAGCGCAGGTAGTGTAGGTCATGAGTTGCACTCGAGCATGCAGCGAGCAGGTGAAAGCATGAGTCACGGCCGATGATGCGATGCCTCTGGAGGACGCAGACTTTTTTTGTTTTTTTTATTCTTTTAAGAGGGCGTTTTCACTCACGCCACGGCGCAAACAAACGCACCGTTTGTCGCAAACGGGAGATGAAAGCTGGCACAAAGTGAACACGCTCGCTTCGTCTCCCCACACGAGCACACGAAATCAAAGGGCGCTAAAAAGCTTATTTTAATTTCACCGGATCCAGCAGCACCCTTTAATAAGCGCACTCCATTTGCATGCAAATCAGACCAATTACCAGCAAGTAGCTGGGATGCAAGTATCATTTCACATAGAGCCATATCATGCCTCATTTGCTTAGCCTTGAAACATAAGCTTCCATGTACAGCAGAGCACAGTGTTACTCTCTGTGTTCACTCAACACTGATTTAGCACTTGACTAAGAAAACTATTATTGCTGGTAAATGTGTAAAACAGAAACTGGATAATTATCTGGCTTCACATCCCTCAGCGCCAGCCAGGATCTCCTTTCATTTGAAGATAAAGCCCTCAGAAGAAACCTATTCAGAGACACAATCTCTGCTGCAGCGAGGTACACGGCGTGGCATGAAACTCGGGGAAACTAAAATGACAACTGCATGAGAGCCGACGTAAGAAGATTACCAACAGAGCATGAATTTCACCCGCGTCCTAGCAGACAGGGCCAGTCAGAGGCACTTCGCTGCGTCTGACTTTAAAGTCTCTCTCTCTCAGTCAGAAGTGGTGTCCATAAAACTCAAAAGGGTAGAAATCCTCGACAAAACACTGCATGAAGGCGTATCTACTGAAACAAAGTTATTTTGGGGGAGGGGGAAACAAGCGCTTTAATTTGGCTCTTATTGTGGACATCAAACAATGCGTCGATGTAAAACATCAAAGAAATCAGGACTTTCTGTCATTTTTAATAGCCCGTACCAACAAAGGCTTTTACTGGCTAATGCCGATTTACACTCTACTTGGAGCTCTGATTTTCTTTAACAGTTATGACGCATACTATTGTGTAAACTTTTTGTTTAAACTCAAATTTAACAAACGTGGGCTATAAAAGTTCTTCAGACGCCATTAAGAGGCAAAATTAAATCCGATTTTGTTTTGTCGATCACCAGATGGAACAAATCCGTGACAAATTGTCTGATTTTGGTCACTGGCCAACCAATTGGTGCACCACTACATATCTTCAACATGCCAACACCAGCTTTTTCCGATTACATCCATTTGCATCAGCAGCAGAGACACAGTCGAAGTAGTCAAGCAGTCACTGGGGAATATTGTGAATATTGTGAAAGAAACACTGATAACAGAATTCACATTTTATGTGGTTTTTAGAATCGTATAATGATTTATTTTGGTTGGAATTACAAAAACACTACTTTCTGTATATGAATCCTTAATTTAACGTTGAGATTTTCAAAAGGCTACCACTATGTCTAAATCAAAAATCCATGAAAGACTTTTACTGAAAATTCAAGAGGATAAACAGACTTCCTGTTATTTGATAAAGTGTTGCTCTCTCTCTCTCTCTCTGTCTTGCAGCCGGATTAAACCAGAAACATGTCTGACGTGACGGTTTCTTTGCAAAGAGTTTCAAAGACTTATTTGGCTAAAAATATTTACCTTTGACGATGCCCAACGGCATGGGCGGGCATTGGCCCCACAGAGTCAGCCGTGCCCCCCTGGACTGGAAGCTGTTTGTTGTTTTTACCTTATAGCGGCCAACTCTCTGTTATTCCTATGTCGATTTGATACAGTAGGGGCTTCCACACTTTCCACATCAGTGCCTTCTGTCACATTTTTTCAGCAGTTAAAACTGTGTAATCTGTTGCCAACACGTCGTAACCTGCTTTTCCGAGCCGCCTTTAAACGCAACATGAGCGCTAAGATGCTGGGTTTACACCTGTTTGGAAACCTGCTGCCGCTGTGCAGAGCAACTCAGGTTTGTGTTAGAATCATGGCAGCAAACCAGCAAAACGCAAAGAACTTTGCACAGTTTCCCTCCCAAACTAACCGACTGAGTTCAGTAATACGTTTGGATACAGGTGTTAGCAAAAAGATGTCTAGCTAGTACAGCACCTTAAGTTTGTTAACAAGTAGCCTATAGGCTGCTGGTGTTGTCCATGTTCAAAAGTGGGTAGTACTTGTTACATTCACTTGTGTAACTTTCTTAGAAAAAGAAATAAAAGGTAATTATAAGAGTAGTTTTACGGCACTGTACCTTTTTCTTTTACTTGAGTGATATTGTTATTGCTACGTAGATTCATTTTGCCCCCCAAAAATAAACCGATGCTGCCCCTGTTAAACTCGTCTGGAGCGGGGCTGCGTTTGACTCGTCTTGACTTAGTACCAACTTCCACGTAAATGGTAGCAACAACCTGGTGACATAATCGCTAACCAGAGTGAGTTTCCAACTTGCCAGTCCCCAGTCTGGGGTGTTCAGGGAAAAAATAAAAAGGTTTTCTCTGGTCACTAGCGGATGTCTTGGTACATTTTTGACTCAAAAGCAGCTATGTAACCACTGCTGACCCATAGCTGCTGAACTTTACAGATGGGAGGCAGGAAACTGATGATGCAGCTTCAACTGAGTGAAGCCTGAGCGTGGACAACTGGTTGAGCAAATCTGACTAAGCTGCATGTAGGAAGGAGGAGTGCTTATGACCATCACTCTATGGAATTGCTGACCTTATACATGCCAAGAAGCAAAAGAATATGTCATTATATTTAAAAAAAATAAATAAATCAACAACCTCAAATGAATATACAGTGAAAGGTGTCAGGGGGGGAAACCTCCTTTTCTGACACCCAGCATACCAGAGAGTAATGATAGGAACAGACTTATCAGCACATGGTGTATCAGGCTGTAACAGATGAACCCCGCAGTAGGCAGTTTATCAAAGGGCACAATGTCAAGAGCACACTGATAGCTGGTAGTGAATGAGAATGTGAACCAACACAACAGCCATAGCCAAAAGTGACAGGACAACATGTTTGTTTTTTCTTCCCCTCAATAAAACAGATGCTGTCAATAATTAACCGCTCAGACACAAAACTTCTAAGATTCAGTAAACCAGACAGATGCTGCAGCTCCAAAACATTTTTTCCCCTTTCCGTTTTATGTCAGCACAGACCTGGAAGCCCCCCAAAACAAACAGATACGGACCCACACAGCTGTCAGCAGCCCTGAGGAACCATCATCAAACCAATAGCTGGTCCAGCCCATCAGCTGACATGAGGTTCTAACAAGGTTCTGACAAGGTTCTACCTGGCGTCATTTGAAAGAAATTAATGACAAATTAGACCAGACTTCAACCTCAGTGACCCCCCGCACTTTTCGATAAGCATCACTGATGATGAGCAGAAACGCACACACACACACAAAGGGAACTGATACAGCTCCTCCTTACCTCCAGACGTTCCAGGCTGATGAAGCTGGCAATAGCAAATCCATCAATGATATCCTCCTCCTGCGAGCTGGACTCCCGTCTCTTCCTCCGAGGGGGGCGCGGGGCTCTGGCTGCGGCTGCGGGGTGAGGCGTCTTTTTAGCGGCCGGGGAGGCGGCGTCTCTCCCGGGACTCTGTCCCTCCCTGTCAGAACAGGAGGAGTTGGGCTCGGGGCTGCGGGCGTCTTTGCTCCCCGGCTCCCGCAACCTCCGCACCCTCTCTCGCTTGGCCCGGCATCTCCGACCCTGCTTCAGTTTCCCATCCATGTTATTGGAAAGAGCTTGCATGCAGTGTCAAAATAACAGAAAAAAAAAGGAAAAAGAAGAAGAAGAGGAGGGGGAAAAAAACTCCACAGGACGTGCACGCCCACAGACTCGCGGAACCGTATAATAACAAATAACACACACTGGACTGAGAATTAGAGGCTGCGCTATAACGTGCGGATAGCGCCGCGCGCGTGCGTGAGCAAGTACGCGTGCGCGAGCATGTGCGCGTGCGCTCGAGTGTATATGTGTGTGTGTGTTCGCGAAGGCGTCTGTGTGCGCTAGTGTGGATGGGAAGGCAAATAACGCCTGAAAACACTCAGTGACCTTGAGTACAAACCCCCCCGATTTCCACTACGGCGAGGCAAATGTTCAAGTATCCCGCACAGTCGGCGAGGGAGCGGGCGAAGCGGCGCGGATACGCACGCTTTTCCGTCACGAATCCGCACAGTGTCGACGCGGCGTCCGTAAAAGCAGGTGCAAAACGGGCAAACTGTGGAAAAATCCGCGCATTACAGCCGCCTCGCAACTTTTGTTGCACGGGAATCATAGCCAGCGATGTTCGAGCCTGACCACGCAGCGTACCGCAGACAGCGTAGAGGAATCATGTCGCTGGCCGTTGTTCTTTTCCACCACCCCAACCCATGATCCAGGGCTGTCAGATCCAGAGAGGGAGCTCGCGGGATACTATCCGTCCGAAACAACAACGTACGAGTGTGGCGAATAATCCCCGCACGCGACGCGTTGAGTTTTTAAGTGATATTCCTCCTCCTCGCTTCAGGGGGTAAAGAATCCCAAGTCTGAGAGAGCTGTACTTCTGCGCAATATTTCCACCAAGGAGGAAAGAAAAAAAAAAATGACCCGAGCCGTCCGAATAAACCAACCATCCAGTGTGAAATCAAACTCCACAAGGCGATGAAGCGGTCTCTTCCAGCTCAGATAATGTTGAGTTTCCCCTATAAATCCACTCCAGTCCGTCCCCCTGGCTGCTCAGTTGGCTCACTGGCTCATGGTATTTTCAATTCGCATAATAAGGCTTTGATATGTGTCCTTAAAGCGACAGGAGTGATTAAAATCTCCTCTCCCTCCCTTCTCGTTCCCTTCATCCGAAATTAAGAGACGCACTCGAGCTTCAGAAAACCCACATAACTGACGTATTTCCGCCACCCCTGGCCTACAATTTACCAAAGGAAGGAAGCTGGTGTAGAAAAAAAAAAAGAAAAAAAAAAGAAAGGGGGAAAATCGTTCTTTGACACGGTTTGGATGTATTTTGTATGTCTGTGTGCCAAAGCAGATGCTACATCCAGGGGCGCTTCTAGAAATACATAATGGGGTCGTCACCTGGGGGGCTGCTGGGAATCTTGGGGTGGCTCATCAACTTTTACTGGGATAGTTGCAGTATTTGGGGAATGACTGGCAATAAAAACTGACTTTATGTGAAGGACTAAAAAACATGACATGAATACATAAATAAATCCCCCAGCTAAATGTTATTTCCCTTCTTAACTTGACCTAAACGTTTCTCTCCTTCAGAGGGTTACTAAGTTCATAACAGCACGGCCTTATACTTCAGTGATTCGTGTTTGTGATAAAATCAAGAAGGAGTCAGTAGTAATTGCAACAATGAATTATCCTTCCACTGAAGCGCAGGCAGTTCATATAGTCAACGTATCTAAACTACGTTTGAAACAAAACGACTTCTTTTAAACCATCCTGAATGTAAAAATCTGGTTTGGTTTGAGAAATTAAAAGATTTTCTTTAACATTTTTGTGACAATGTGCTTTTTTTTTTTTTTTGCATTTACAATTCAAGCTTACAAAGTTAAGCATGGTGATTAATAGTGATTAATCGTAGCGCTATAGTGTGATTAATCTCATTAAAAATGTTACTTATCAAAACACATGCAGATGTAGAGTTTTCTTTTGGTGGCAGCATCATGCTCTGTGGATGGAGCTCTGAGAGACCCTCACACCCCCCAGCCTCTCCTTCCCCACCAGCTGGGTCATGTGCTTCTCTACGACAGGTTTTGACTTGTAGAAAATAGAAGCACACACACACACACACACACACACACTCAGACGCATCCATCATCAGACTGTGAAAGCTCCGTCTGCTGCTCTGCTAAAGTCACCAACACAAATGTGCTCAGCCACATTTTACTGGCCTGTAAAGGTCAACATTTCATGAGTGCGCTGTAAATATTTGAAACATATGGGTTGTCAGGCTTTTTAGATTCATGTGGTTCTAGATCTGCAGCGCGGGGAAAGTTTCCCCAGTGACGTCTGGGGAATCCTGCGCCGCTGCCAGATTAAGGTATATCCTTTGGATCAGGAGTTAGGATAACGACGTTATGCAATCACTGCACTGTGTAACCTTAGGTTTCAGTTCTCTGCTGCGTCATGTCTCCACCTATGCTGCCATGAAAACTTCTGCAACCCTTTTCATTCTCTTTATGTGACATAATCACAGGTTTGATGTAAACGTTTAGGAATGACAGCAACAGATTAAAGTTTCTCTGAACCTCCTGTATGGGATTAAAGTGCTAACTCTTATGAAATGGAATTGATTTGCCACATTGTTAAAGATTTTTTTGTTCTTAGATTGAGTGTAGACATCTAATTTTCATTCATAAGTAAGCAAAAAAATAAAATAAAATAAAAATCCCGTTTTGCAAATATCTGATTATGAGTTGCATGATGCTCTCCTCAGCTGCAAGTCATTCATAAAACTCTGGAAATAAATAAAGCAACTTCACTGATCTGTTTCTTTGCACTGTGTAAACTTACTGCGCTTCTTCCATGCCGTTCAAACTATTTCAACGAATGCACTCTGCGTTCTGCAGATTACAATCACTCGTAATCGCCCAAGAAAGTGTCTCTCACTGGGACTACCTCTGAGCTTTTAATAGAAAATACATAAGGGACGTAAACAAAACCTATAAAGTAAGAGTCATTACATCAGACTGTGCTACGAATTAAATTGCTGTACGCAAGGATTCATCAGTTCATTCATAAAAGCCTTGAAGAGTATTACTGAGAAAAATAGAAGCCAGGAATTTCCTACATTTAGAGACATGCCTCTCAGTTGTGCTGCAGCACATCTTGTTAGAATCACAAACACAAACGTATTTTATACAAAATGTACAGACGAGATAGTGGTCAACTCTGAAGTACCACCTTTTGCAAGTGATCAGCCTCCTTTTTCCTTTTTTGTTTCTTTCAACGATGTTCTTCTGTTTGACATTCTTCCAAAACGGAAACATTTTCTGAGAGCTCACACAAATAGTTTAGTTGCTCTCTCAACAGGTTCTCCTACCTGAGCACTATATCTCTTCAGCTCCTCCAGAGATTGTCCTCCTCGTTAAATTATTTGAATAGCATTTTGTTTTAGTTTCGATTACCAAAAAATAAATAAACAATTGATAACAATGGGGTATTTTTTTCGTGCACATACACCTACTGAGGTTTGTGGTTGTACAATGACAACATGGAAGAAAAAAGTCGAATACCTTCGCAATGTACAATCTATTAGGTATGGACCTAAAGAGTTTAAGGTTGACTTTTTTCTATTCAACAAATATGTCTTACACATTCAAAGTTATATACATTTTGGTGACTAGATACAATACACTTAAAATGTTATATTTGGAGAAGTGTTCAAGGCATAGATGAAGATGTAAATACCTCCAGCACGCTGGTATTTTTACCACCCTGACTGCAAAGAAGAATCTCATTTTCCTTGGCGACATTAAATGCCAAAATGTTACCGTATATAAAAAAAGAAAACGATTCAAGGGACTGTTTCCAGAATATGTCCTCATACACTAAAAAGATGTTTGCACAAATGTTTCCAGCACCAGCAGAATGTATTTTCTTTACTGCAGAGCAGGGATTTGAGCATCTTACAGCGGCCTGGTGCTCCACTGTGAAATCTAGAGGTATTGATTTCTCGGGAGCCAGAGCATTTACAAAGGATATGGTGTGTATGTGTGAAGAGATTTTTTATTTATTTTTTATTACTTTCCCTCAGATCCTTCATTTCTCAATCCCAGGCCTGTACAAAATACCCACTGTCAGAATCACTGTTATCTCATCAAAAAATAACCTTAAGCCAGTCTTCACCCCTGACCTCGGATTGAACGAATCCTTATCGTGGCCGAGGATGCAAACCAAAAAAAAAAAAAAATAGACAATTCTGCCACTTATACATCATAAAAGCGTGACAGCCTCCCTCTGCTCCCCGCCCCCCCACCATACCTCCAAGGCGCTTCTAAGCGTTTCAAAGAAACCAGTGTTTGAGTGACTCCGATGTGGGAGCTCAGAGTCTATAGCTGTGGATTAGACTCACAGCAAATAGTAGCATGGAAGAAACAAGGGTAATCTCTTCCCTCTCCCTCACAGCCCTCTCTCCATACCTGGTCCTCCGTTTTTTTTAAGCTCCTTACTGAATTAGTTCTCGCAAAGCTGCTCACACAGAAAGGGGTTTATTCACAGTGGGGGGAAAACGGCAGGAAAACAAGAACGTTCGCTGGTTTGAATATTGACAAGTTGCTCACCTACCCGGTTACTGTTCTCCACAGCAACCGAGGGAGAAAGATGGAGGTTCGTACTCTAAACCGAAAGGAAATACCACATCTAACATCTCTATGTTTGTTTATAGTCAGATACACAGCATAATCAGATGTGAATTAAAAAAAAAAAAAATCTCATTATCCCCACTTGCTCAATGTAGTCCTTGGTATAATCACCCACAGTACATCACACTGTACTCTATCTTCCCGACAGCACAATCAATTTGCATAAAAGTAGTTTTGCTTCGCAATTTCCCAGAACCACCACATTAGCTGCAAGTATTTCAGCCTTGCCACTTATCGCTGCCCGCACTATGAAGATCTCAGAATAAGCCGAAAGAGTCTCACAAACATTCTGTGTTGGATAAATACTCTGTTTAAAAGGTATTTTAAGAAAGACAGCCTCAATCTTACCGCGGACCACATGTGGTCCGAAACCCAAAGGCATTTGTCTTCTGACATTAGCCACCTCAAATGTGGTCAGACACTTAGACCAGATCCCAAAAAGAATAAACAACAACAATTAGAGGTCTTGAGTGCAGATTATATTAACAACTTTGGAACTTTTAATGGTGGGTTATAAGTGTTCACCAATGAGATTCTGATCTGAGGGGGCAAGTACACAGAAGAAATCGCTTTCAGGGCGTTTTCACACCTGGTGGTCCAGTGGACTCGGTTCGACTGGGGACGAAAACTGTGACATTTGTTACATTTCCAGCTGATGAGATTCACTTTCACACAGTCCAACAATCCAAACTCTTTTGAAAACCTGTTTACCACTTCGCCTGTGGTGGCACTGCTCCAATAATCACTGCAGAAAAAGACACTAAAACCTCAGAAGACGAAATGAGCGCAACGTCCTGCTTTGAAAAATGGAAACAAAATGCCAGTGCTGTTAGATTTTAAGCAGCTGTGGAGGATTTCCCTTTTGGTTTGGTGAAAGACCATGAGCCGTTGTTCCCGCTAACGTTAGACTCTCATGTTTGATCTGGTTCTTTTCACCATTATTCCCTGTGCCTTAGTTAGGTTCCGCTGCTGCGCTTGCATCCATGTCCGCATTCAAATCACACCAGAGTTCACTTCAACCGAGCCAAGACCTAGATCTTTAGGTGAACCAGAGTTTACTTTTTTGGTCCGCATCAGAGTTCGATTGACATCTCCCCAAACTAATCAGACTTTCTAAGCAAACAAACTGGAGTTTGATTAAAGTGGAGGCTGGTGTGAATGCACCCTTAGTTTTACTGAATTTTCCTGTTGACTTTTAGCATCATCTCTGAATTATCTATCTGTATCCCTATCTCAAAACCCCAAATTCAATGCAGTGTAGAACCCACCACCTCTGGAGTCTGCTGCAGTGGACATGTGATTGTCTACACTGCTCTACCTGGCAATCCAATGCAAAGTCTGAGTTTGGGAGTTGGCTGCCCAGTTTCACATTTGGCGCAGAGGGAATTGTGGTGTGAGGCAGTTTCTCAGGAGCTGGGCTCAGCCCCTCAGTTCCATTGCAAGGAGCTCTTCATGCTTCATGACATTTGGGATTATGCTCCTACTCTGCGATAATAGTTTGGGGATGCATGACTGTGCACCAGTGGATAAAATAAGGTCCGTGAACACACGGACGAGCAAGTTGGGTGAGGTGGAAGTTGAGCAGAACCCTGACCTCCATCTGATAAAACACCATCAGAGTAGATCTGCAAGTCAGGCTGTCACGTCCAACATCAGTGCATGACCTCACAGATACTCTCCTGAAACAACGGTCAAAGCTTTCCACAACCATGAACCTAAATCTTATGGACAGCATTTCCAGGAGAGTTGCTGCCTTGCTGCAAGGCACTTAAAGTAGTAGGCATGTAGAAAGAATGATATTATAAACATGTTAAAGAAGTCAACTAAATAACCTCAATAGCATATTCTCGCCATCATTGCAGCCTGGAGATTTCAAGAGCTGAACCGAATGTAATGATGAATCTGGAATCCAAATTTACCTAAGCTGTAGCCTATCTGTGAAGAAGGAACTAGAACTCAGTGCATGATATGCAAACTCATCACAGGACAAAATCAGTCACTTTGAAACCAGAAGGATACATTGTAAACAACTGCATGTATTCTTCATGTACATGAAAAACTCTGTATTTCAGGTTTGAGTGCTAATTATATGTTAGCAACAAGAAAGTAATAAATCTGATCCTTAAATGAGGGAAGATTGCACATAAGTATACCCTTTCAAACGCTGCTTAAAATGGCTTGCCATTATTTATCTGTCGAACTGCAAAAAGTGTAAATCTCGATAGTCTCAAACACTGGGCTGGTTGTTTTAAATATCCACTCATTGGACTCCTGACTGAAACATCTCAATTTGCTTCCTGGGGCAGGCTGTCTGTGAGGGAAAACATAAGTATGTGGTTGATTGCCTTTGGGGCTTTTGGCTTCCTCTGTGACACATCACAGAATAATTCACCAGTTTGGTGGCAATTTACAGGCGGACTCAACAAGAAATCAGCCCGGGGCCCTCAGTCAGCAAGCTTTACTCTCGGGAACACTCCACGGCCAATGATGGGACCGCAGGGCGTCGGATCCTGCAAACCACCGAGTGCAAAATTAACCTGCTCATTCTTCCTCTTCATCTCTCCTATTCTGTGTTATTTCTGTGGCCTGTTTTAAAACCGTCACTCTTAGATAAATTAAAATGGCGTATGAATTTCAAAAGAACCTCAAAAATCACTTAGACTCAAGCTGCTTCATTATCCACAGTTGAGAATGTTTACATCAGCCAAGACAGAGAAGATGTTTATCAAGTAGGATGTGCCACCCAAACATCAAGACTAACTGCGTTTCCTTTACCAAACTTTGTCGATATTCTACTAATGCTGAAAAAAAAAAAATTAATTTTGAAACTGCTCCGTTTCCATTAAATACGAAACACAATTAAAATCCCAGATAAATAAGTTTGTCATTCACGTGATAATTCATTAAAAAAAAAACATGCTTCCTACCACTTCCTGTAGTCTTCTTCGTCGTTTTTACACAAGATGTAGCATCCGGTTGTTGATCAAATGACTCGTGATGCGGAAAAAAATGTTTCCGCATCATTTTTTTGCAAAAAAAAAAAAAAAAAAAATTTCAATGTAGCCAAAAAAAAAAAAAAAACGTCTCATCCTAGCAAAAAAATTATAATAATAATGTTTGTTTTTTAAATTGGTGCGTTTACATTACAAAAATGCATTTTCCTAATTTCAATTTGCGCAACCCCATCAGGGTTTACCCCAGAAGGGTTAGGGTTAGGGTTAGCCCAGAAAACCTGCTAAGCCCAGTGCTCAGGACGCTAGCGCAGTCATTCATCCAGCTGGCTAGATTCAGTGGCTAGATGGGATGACTTTTCAGTTATTTGGCAACAATGAGAGGAACAAGGGTTAAAATAGTCAATGAGGGACTTAAACCTCAGGATACTACAGCAATTGTTGAGCATGGAGGTGTTGTAACCATACTAGGGTTCTGTTTTGCTGTCAAGAGTTCAGTGTCATTTTGCTATTTGGGTTTAATGAAAAAGCAGGACAGGTTTGAATTGTTGAATCGGGAACAAAATTAGGCATTTCATCTGGACAGTGATTGCAATGCACATTGAAATATGAATAATACTAAAAGCCCCAAATTAGCATGACTTCAATGAAACTTCTATCTGCCTGTGCAGTCCATCACTGCAAGTCGAAGGATGCTGCCACCTCGAATAAACAAGGGAACAACCGAACGCTTCACAAGAAGCCGTCGACAGAGGTGTTCAGATGCCAATAATTTAAGTGGGCAGGTTGTAAATTCGAGCGCTTTCGGATATTTTATACCGCCGAGGAGCAAGGTTTAATCAAACAGAAAGACTGGCCCCTGCTGGCCCCTGAGCCGTGTGGGCGAGAGAGTTGAATTTATTAGCAACACTTGAAGAGGCACTGTAGCTTTTATTACAGTCATCATTCAGGGCGGAATTAGTAATGCGACCAGCCATTTTAGTGAAATAAATTGAGTTAAGAGAGTGATGTGGATAAATGTCATGTTAAATGCCAACATTAAAAACAATCTTTTAATGCGTTCCCTGCTCCCAGAGATCCCGGAGCCAAGAATTCCCACCCCCACTTCCCCACCACTGTGTTCTTGTTTCAGTTCCAGGCGTTGCTCAACATTTTGAGCAAAAAAGAAAAAAAATGCCATTATGACTTTTTTATCGATCCTTGATGTGGAATGCCCTCTCTGATGTTAGAGCAACAAAGCTCTCTGCCTCTCCGTATCGCTTGTGACAGCGCAAAAAAGAAAGAAAGAAAGAAAAAAGCCTCCCCGAAAGGAAAGCCGATCAATATTTCACTCCATCGGCGCTTCGATTCCCATCGGCTGGTGTAAAGATAAAATAAGGATGTCTTCTGACTTCATCTCTGAGATGAGCGCACACATCTCGTGGCGCTTCCACCAGATGGTATTATCATCTCATATCTTTAAGAGTGTGTGCAGCGAACCACGACTCCCTGGAGGTACAGTCAGGAAGTCATCGCTTGTTCAGCTCTGAAATTCCCTCATGGCCAAGTTGTACTATCACTGTAACATTATGTGCATGTGGTATGTTCTCAAGTGCTCCACTGATCTGAGCTAATGTTAATAGCTGAAAGGCTTTCACTGAGTGCTTGGACTGATTATTGACATTTCTCTTTAGATCGGCTTTAATTTTTTTGCGCTACGAAATGGAATTTTGAAGGGAACTGGCTTCTAAAAGTTGTTGACATTTTAACCGAGTATGCCAGTTCATGTTCAGTAAACAGTTTTTAAATTGTTAACCACTTTATTTTGTGAGAAATCCTACCCAAATGTTGATTACAATATAACAAAAGATGTTGGTTGAGTTGGTGTATTTTCTAAGCTACCTTCGATTTTTTTTATTTTTTTCATGGTTATGTGGCCCAGTTCTGTATGGTGTGTGTGTTTATTGGTGTTAATGGAGTAAAACTCACAGCACTCTGCCACTTTAGGGTGGGGGGGATGACACACACACGCAGCCACACACTCTTGTACCAACGCATAAATAATCCAAATGGTTGAAGGTCATGCAAACACGGGTTACTATTACAGCAACGTGGCCCGGCCTACTTTGATGCTAGATACTGTCTTGATTTAAGAAAGTCAATCACGCAATAGGATTCCATCTTTAGATATTGTTGTAGCCGAGAACTTAAACGCTTTTACCTTACAAGTGTCCAAAACATCAGTGGCAGTCCGGGTTAGCAGTTCACTAAGCTGAGTATGTTTTCGAATCATGTGAACAAAGGCCATTATATTTAACTAAAACCACATCATTTAAATCATCCTACACTATTAAACTGGAAACCAGATACGCAATTATGGGGCGTATTAGTCATATTTTACTTTATTATGGAAGAATATTAGCAGAGTAACAGTTAAGACTTGTCATGAGATATTGTGGTTGGCCAAACTTTCTGTGTTGCAGCAAGAAATTAAGTTTGTTTTTTAGCTCTGGTGTGTTTAGGAGTGATGCTAACGCTAAAGTCAAATGTGCTAGCAAGTCACTGAGACGATCGTTACCAAGCTGTGATTCTCAAGGAAAATGTTGACGAAGTTGCTACATTGGATTTAAAACGTTACCATTGTATCCCCTAATCGTCAAAACGCTTCTTCAGGCGGAAGACGAAGCAGATGAAATAACTGAAATAAGCGGAAAAATTTAGGATTTTTTTTTTTTTGGTTACAGATTGTACGTTTTAAATCTGTGCATACTATAATTATATTATTTAGTAATGTAAGTTTTAACAAGGAGTCCGAAATATTCCCCTGAGGTTTTGTGACATGGTACATTATTCTGCTGGAAGCAGCTTTCAGAGTATGATTCTGTTGTGGTCATAGAGGGAAGGACACGGTCAGCAGCACCATTCTCTTGGACTGTGAGTGTTTCGACATGATATTAAGTCCCACATGTCGTGAGAAAATACCTCTCAGCTGTCTCATGTTCTACGCTGTTGCCCATCTGCTACAAGATGCAACTTGCCGTGCTTTTCAGTGATGGTATTCTGCATACCTCGGTTAAACTGATTATTTATTTGAGCTACCGGTCTGTTCACTCTTGTCTTAACTCCCACACTACAAAAAGGCATTTTACAGGCACAGAACTGTTGTTCACTGGATATTTTTCATCTAGTGAACATCTTTTTTTTTCTTTTCTTTTCTGTTAACCGGAGAAAAGCTCATGCATGAAAATCCCAGATGAGCAGTTTCTGAAACCCGCGGACCAGCCTGCTAAACTGAAACATGTTGAAAATCACACAGACCCCTTATGACTCCCTGTTTTGATTCTCAGTTTGAACGTCTTGTTTATTCTAATTAGATGATTACATTCAATTTAAAAATGGGTTTAAATTTGGTTTGTTTTTTTAGTTTAGCAATAGAACTCACAGAATTTCTACTCAGAAATACTAAATAAAATCTACCTACATAACAAAGGGACAAATTATAATACCAGTCCAACTTATTAAATTGTAATATTTTTGGCAACCGTTGTCTTTGAAGCCCTACAGTGTAATTAAACGTGCGCTTTCAGTAAGCAAAGCTAAGTTAATTTTAAAGAGCTTACACTGTGTCCCCAAAGGTCAACGCATTTCTTTCGGCAAAATACGCTGACTTGTGTATAAAATTAAATTTCAAAGTGATTAAATTAATTTGCATAATTTACATGACAATGTGTGCCATTAATTAGATGGTTTGTGACCTTTGGAGCAGTAGCGTCACACTGCAGCTCCGACACGGTGACGATCGCAGCTTTTCTGACACCAGTGCACAAGCGCAAAACTTCTTAAACAGTGTGAGCAGAAGAAAAGACCGATGGGGTGAAAGGTGATCCCTGTGACATGCAGCTTGTCTTTTCTGTCTCCTCTGTGAGAGACAGACAAGTATTCACAACTGTCACGCTGCAATTAGCACCAGAGCAACCACATCTGAAATTTTGAAATTAATCTCAGAAATTGTCTAGAAAAAAGTTGAAAAGTTGAAAGTTGAAGGTTTTTTTTTTACTTTTGGAACTCAGAAATGCCAACTTTTTTTCTAGAAAATGTCTGATTTTTTTTTTTTTTTGGCAGTTTTTGACTTCACCATAAGACATTTTCAAAAGTAAAAAAAAATACTCAAAAATTTGAAAAAGATTTCATAAAATATTCTAAATATTTTTTGTTGCAAATTTTCAATTTAGCTTTTCAAAGTAAGAAATTTCAGAGTTTCAAAAGTTGAAAATTTTCACCTTTTGGAATTCTGAAGTTTTCTTTTATTTTCTAGAAAATTTCTAAGATTAATCTCAAAATTCTATTTTTTTTTGTAGAAAAATTTCCACGTTTCAAACTCAGATATGTCTGAGTTTCAAAAGTCAAAAATGGTTGAAATTTCCTTGATTTTTTTTTTCTTTAGAAAATGTCTGAGATGAAACTCAACGTTTTTGTTTTCTTTTTCGAGAAAATGTTCGACTTTTCAAATTCCGAAATTCACGAGTTTCAAAAGTCGAGAATCTATGGCTTATGGAACTCCAAAAATTCCTTTTCTTTTCCCCCAGAAATCTTCTGAGATTAATCTCTAAATTTCTTCGTTTTTTTTTTTTTTGGCGGGCTCTTTCATCTACAATGGTGCCAATACAGCGTAATACCAAACAGACACCTCCCACCCAGTCAGACAAAGAGTGTTCTCACAATTTACCTGCAGTATATTTTAAATTCATCGGAGACGTGGCCGTGGGGCACTGCAGCCTGTGGCTGTTCACAAACGGCCCATTTGTCATCGTGGAAAGCCAGGCGACGCGACGCCACGTTAGCAACGGGGTGACGTCTCCTCACAAAATGACAAGACGCCGCCTGGGAGGGCTTCCCTCACCTGGGACCTCATTTTAAAGGACGTGCGAGCGAATGACACAGAAAAGAAAAGAAAAACAACGGGAAAAGAGGGAGAGAGAAAGAACGAGATTCTCCTCTCTGCTTGTTTTCAACATGGTATAATGAGCACAATGTTAACAGACAAAAAAGTAAACAAAGGAGGCAGCATAAGCAGGCTGACGGCAGGCAGACAGTCAAGACCGCGTAATGAGGGAGCCGCCGAGACGAGCCCACATCCTCCTCAGTGGTCTGAAGTGCACGAGACAAAGGGCTGGGGACCAGTTCGTGGCGCGCGCTGTGATAAATCGTAACATTTAATCTTCCGATGATACAAAGTGCCGTGTTGGAATTGAAACACGCGTAAAAAAAAAAAAAAAATCAGACGAACACAAACAGCAGCAAGTAAAACGAGAAAAAGACAGCGCCTGTTCTGGGAAGTTGAGCAGGGTTTAAAAACAAAACATCTAAAAGCTTCTTATGGTTAAAAGCAGAGGATGGAACAACCATAGCAGATTATTAAGAAAAAAAAAAGCACCCTCTAAGATAAAACGATAAAATAGTATACTGGTGTAAAAAAAAAAAAAAAAGAAAAAGTTATGTCCCATTAAGGAGGATAATCTCTCACTTAAAGCTAGCAGTAGCCCTGAAGCAGTGCTCCTATTAAAGCTGTCTGAAGTCAAAACAGATCAGCACTGACCTGTTGCTTGTGGAGACTCAATTGCCTGAAAAAAAAAAAAAACAGTCATGGACTGCATTTCATTAATCTTCAAAGCCTATATAACTACTGCTCCAACAACTGACAAAAACAGGAAAAGAAGCACAAAAGAGTGACAAAAGCTATAGTTTCCTGTACTCTGATGTGCATTATCTCAAGTGTAGATACGGCTCATACACCCTAACAGCAGCCGAGAGGCTTCCAGAATAACAAATGAGAGGGAAGAATAGCAAATCAGTGACTAACAGATTGAAAGTTAAAAGGCTGTAAAATGAGTGTGTTCACAGAGGGAGAGAGACAGGCCGTATTATGCTCCGACAGTCCCTGGGCCTCTGCAAAGCTCTTGATTAGCAAACAGCGACCCCTGAAATAAAACACACTTATAGACCCAGCAT
>NW_015115528.1:0-10715 GCF_001443285.1 Poecilia latipinna
AACTGATGTCTTTTGACAAGACATCTTCCCTGTTTTACGTGAAACAAGTCTGCCATTGGACCTAATACTTTTTAAAAAAAATCTACATGTAATAGTTATTGACTCAAAACAAGCTTAATTATCTTGCTGAAAAGTTACTTTTAATGTATTGTTGTCTTATTTCAAATAAAATGTCCTAGATATTTGCACTAGACAAAAATACTTGGGAAGTTTTATTGATCTGAGGATGTTGCATCAACTTCTATTCATTTCAGGAACTGCATTTATGCCTAACTCTAACACTAATTGTACCCATTACCAACATATTCCTAACTCTAACCGTAACCACAACTTAACTTGCACCACACCTCTGAGCTCAGTGCAACTGAAAAAAGGAGTCAGAGGAAAATACCCACACTTTGTTGGTCTTTTTGGTTCTCTAAATGTACAAACACACGCACAGAAACAAGAACAAGGTCAGGAAATGCAGAAAACAGATCTCAGGCATCCACTGACAGCGAGGTCAGGCTTGCCTTTTCCATTAGACACTGATGTCATTTTTCCACAAAGCTGCTTCAAATCCCATGTGTTCAAGCTCTGCTCCTGTTGGATGTTCTCCCACTGGGCTGTGAGGACGAACAACCAAGACGAAGGCGATTTTATTCCCGAATCTACAGCGCCCTGACTCTCCACCGGCATCCCTCCAAGCGCATGTAAAATGCATGGAAAACACAGAGGTGTGACAGCGCATACATTTCACTCAGTCTGTGTTTTTCACTCTGAACTCAGCTTCCTTTAATAAATACTGCAGGTTTTTCATTAAACCAGTGTCATTTCTGGTTCCCATAGCGATGGACGGTGGACACCAGCAGGTCAAAGATGGACAAGAACGGGTCAATCACTAGGAACAGGGCACCATCTAGTGTTGCATACAGAGTATGAGACGAGCGCTGAGATTTCTACTGATTTTTTTCCTCCAGGCTTTATTATTCTCAAAATAAAAACGGTTTTGCTGAAGGTGCAGAATGTGACCTGAGATGGCTGAGTGACTGAGCCTTTACAACAAACCAAAGGCTGAGTCAAAATGCATGTTAATTTATTCAATATGTCTACATAAACAAGTTGTTTACTTTCCAGTCATGCTCAGTCAAGTAAATGCATCACAGACTGACTCCACTCAAGTTGTAAATAGGCCTGTCGCAAGAAGCAATAAATCAAGTAATCACATGATAAATTAAAACAAGCTCAATAATTTCCATTTGTATGATTTATTGTTTCTCTCTCATCAAAAACTAGAAGTTAAAACTCTTCAGTTTGGTACTTTGGTCTCAACTAGCCCTTCTTTTGAAGGACAATTTTGTTTACAGTCTTCATAATGAATTTCCTTTGTTGTTTTGTTTATTTATTATGTCTTTAAAAAGACTTACAGTTAGAATTTAAAGTTTATTGGTCTTTGAGAATAAAATGTTTTGTTATTATTAAGCCATTAGCATTATTATTTGAAAATGGTCTCAAAACAACAATATTGTTTATCACAATAACTTCTGAGACAATTTATCATCCAACAAAATTTGTTATTGTGACAGGCCTAGTGATCACTAAGGATTTTTTAAAAAAAATGTGAATAAATACTATAGAATTTTGTTAGAAAATAAGAGGGAATTGAATGAAATGTACTTACAAAAGGGAATATACACAGTCTTATATATATCTGATATATATCTCAGAAATGTTCAAAACAAACATTAGCTAATTATTAGCTAATGATAATAATTAGCTAATTATTATTAGCTAATATTTGTTTTGAACAATATTGTTTTGTATTTACTGTTTGCACTGCATTTATTGACAACATTTGCATAGTTAAGTCATTTTAAGATCCTTTGTTTAGTAGTTAAGTCATATTGAGTCACTAGCATGTTGATACTACCAGTAGTGCGAGGGTTATCACAAGCATGTTGACTAACACAAGATTACTCCATTCAGTATGCTAACGTATATAACGTAAAATTACCCCAAATTCTAAGGGTACCTTAAATGTGTGGTGCCCAAAGTCGGTGCTGAAGGGCCGGTGTTTAGTTCTCTCCCTGGTGGTAGTAACAACCTTCTCAGCATGTCAATGTTCTTCTTAGGGCTTCTAATGAGACATCATTTGATCCAGGTGCGTTAAACCAGGGACGGACTAAAACATGCAGGATGCCGGCCCTCAAGGACCGACTTTGGGCACCTATAGCATGTGGGGTGTCACCAGTATGTTGATTTACATAGAGTTACTCCATTCAGTATGATAAACATCTAATAAATAAAAAATTTGCTAAAATGCTGATTTTAGGTTCAAAGCTAATGTTAGCAAGAGGGCTATCACTAGCATGTAGAGTAAATAGCATGTTGACACTAGCAGTAGGATGTGGGTCATGAGCAACATGTTGACCAACAAAAATTACTCCATTCAATGTGCTAACGTAAACAAAAATTATCTAAAATGCTAAGGTTATCTTAAATGCTGTCAGTAGCACATGTGCTATCACCACTACGTTGATTTATATTGACTTAATCCATTCAGTGTGATAAACATAACTAAAAAAAAATAATAATAATGTAAAATGCTTATTTTGCGTGGAAGGCTAACGTTGGCATGAGGGCTATCGCTAGCATGTAGAGCTGCAGATGACGTAGCACCGACGGTTTAGAATTTCTACCAAGCCAATCAGCGAACAAAAGGACGAGACGTGAACGATGACGTCGATTTCCTGCGCTGTTTTAGAATTGTAGTCTGCCTGTAGTTTAGCTACGGCAACGGAGGATGTGAACGAAGCCGTCCGCGCTTCGAAATAATGAATTAACATTGACAGCCATTTCATTGAGCTCGGCACTTCTCTCTTCGCAGTGGAGAATGGCGGTTTACAGCGCAGACAATTTCCGAAAAGCTTCGTACCGTCGAACTGGCGCATTACATACGTCACGGTAAAACTTTAGCCCAGATGTACGTTGAAGAAACATTTGTAAAAGTTTTATTGCTTCCACAAAAAGACAACATTAAAACACAGCAAATGGTGTTTATTGTCAAAGTGTAGGAGTAGGACAATGTTATATGTGCATGATTTCAATATTGTGAACTCTAGTTGTGCAACAAACTAAGCTACAGTATATACAGACACCGATCATTATCTGTGGATAGCCCCGGATGACAGTCATACTGTATAACAGTAAATCTAGTTGGCCGGTTCTGCTTGGACAGGACAGTCTCTGAGGACGATCCGTCAGGAGTCCAAGACTTTGGTTTCGTCTGCGTCTTACTTTTACAGTGTAATATCAATCAATACAACTAAACATCCATTTAAAAACATCCACATGAATATACTCAATGCAACAAATGTTATGCAGAAAATTATTTTCTCCCCCCATTCCCTCTTTCTTTCCTTCTTGGACTCTGTTATTATCTCCATAAAATCCATAAAAGGTTAAACGAACATTTAAATGTTTTTTATTAAAAAGAAAAAAAAATAACGTTATGAGAACCCCTCAGGTCTAGATAGCGACGATGCTTTGTGAAAAATATATGTATAGTATAGTGAACTAAACATTTACATGACTTTACAGGTGGGAAGGACATAACTCTGTAGAATTATAATAATAATCATAATAATAATAATAATACAGCCTCACAGTCTTTATGAACATGCTCTGCTCTCCTGTTCTGCACTCCCATCACTGTCCTCGTGCTTGTGTCGGTGTGTGTAAGTGGGATTAAAGTGTGCATGTTAGCAAGTCAGGCCACTGGCATCTCAATTAATTACAATATAATCAAAAAGATAACTAAAGTCAGCAATTCAATAAAAAAAGTGAAACTAACATTTTTCAAACCATTTGATTGGCTACAACCTGAAATTCTCATAAGTTACGTAAGATTTTTAACACAGAAATGTTATGAAAGTTTAGTGGAAGGAAAAAGTGTGATAGTAGACAATGTAAAAACGCAGGAAACGGGCAGCACCTGATGCATGTTGCATATTTGGCTGTTTCTGAATCAGGCCCAAAATTCCTCTTTTCAGATAAAAGTAAAATTTGTGTCTTATTTGAAAATCGAGGTCATAAAAGAGAGGTTAAAGGAGGTCCAGTGTAAAGTTTCCACAGTCAGTGATGATTTGAGGTGCAATGTGCATCTACTTATGTTGGTCCTCTGTGTTTCATCAAGTGCATTGTCAGAGTAGATGTCTGCCTGGAAAAGTGTAGAGCAATGAAAGCTTCTGTTTGCTAACAAACTTAATGGAAATGCTGATTTTATTTTTCTGCCCTCACTTCCAAAGACACCAAAAGCTTATTCAATCACCAAAATGATTCTAAGAATCTATGGAGTACTGTTAACATTTTCCACTAAAGCTTATCCTTACACTTAACTTTCCATCAATATGCTTGGACATGGCACATTCTGCTTTTTTTGTGGTTTTGTGGGTGTGACTGACTAATAGATAACCCTAAAGTTAGCAGCTACATAAAATAACTATCAGTTAAAAATCTTATAAAAATAGTTTTGTGTTCATGTTAATCCTTAAAATTAAAGTAAATATTACTGTGTGTGTACTGTAGGGCTGAAGCGATTAATCGGGTTAATCGTGATTAATCGATTCATCAAATAATCGTCAACTAATTTAGTAATCAATTAATCATGAACTGGAATATGCGGACAAAGAGAAAAGGTAATTTGCTGACAGTCATAGGATTAATTAAGTTAAACTGTAGAAAAATATAACATTTGTATTTTAAGCAAATTGTAATAATTTAAAAATGTAATTAAATTATTCGCATTTTTTAATACTGCATAAAAAAAAGGCTTAAGTGCAGAATCTGATTTTTTCATCCAATTGTAACAATTTTTAATTGTTAATGGTCAAAAGAATAACTTAATAACTAAAATAATCATTTAGCCACAGTGTAATACTATTCTTTTTTTAATACATCAGATTCAGTTCTGCAGTTTTTACTATTTGTGGTGTGGAACTTTTTTCTGTTAAATCCTATTACAACACAGTTTTGTGTAATTAAACCATGTTTTGGCTAAAATCCTCTAAATCAAGGGTGTCAAAAAATAATTTCGGGTCAAATTGAAATCATGAAATCATTAATAAAGCTACATACTGACAAACTTAAAATATTACATCTTTCTCTGCTTTTGAGTTGTGCTTTTTAAGATTAATTAAAATTTAACACATATTTTCTCAAATATTAAGTGATTCCTTTTGACTGATAAAGTAATATTTATCTTAAAATTCTAATTATGTGGCCCTCTAAACGAATCTGGAGTACAGAGGGCCACAAAAATAGCTTTGTTGGGCCGGATATGGCCCACGGGCCTTGAGTTTGGCACCTGTGCTCTAAAATAACAGAAATTAAAATTTGAAAATATTCTGTCTGTAATGAATTGTTTTTTTTTAAACATGAGATTATGATGGAGTATAAAGGCCATATTGAGAAAAAGGTTAAAAAATAAAATAATGAGAATAAAGTCGAAATAATACGAGAATAAAGTAATAATATTTTTAGAATAATGTAAATATTATGAGAATAAATTAATAATATTGTTGACTTTATTCTTGTAATTTTCTTTATTTTCTTAGCATGGCCCTCATCCTCCGTCGTACGTTTTGGATTAAATGACTGAAATAAAATTACCTTATTGATTATATTCCTATTTATTGAGACGCCCCTGTATGTCAATGTTGGTTTGTGTGTGTGTGTGTGTGTGTGTGTGTGTGTGTGTGTGTGTCGGATCGTTCAGCAGTCCCCAGAGTTGTGCGAGTGTGGCCCGGTCTCCAGTTTCCAGTCTCTCTGGTCGGCGGCCTCCGCCGGGCCGTGCTGGGAGGCGGCGGGCGACAGCGACATCTGTCTGCGTGGGTTGGCGCTGTGCATCGTGTTCCAGTGGCGCTTCAGGTCCGACGCCTTGATGAACGCCTTGTCGCACGAGCCGCAGTTGAAGGGCCGCTCGCCCCGGTGCTGCCGCTCGTGGTCCTTCAGGTGGGACTTGTGCTTGAAGGCCTTTTCGCACATCTGGCAGGCGAAGGGCCGCTCGTTGCTGTGCACGCGCTCGTGCCGCTTCAGATCGGGCCCCCGGATGAAGGCCTTGCCGCAGACGACGCAGCGGTGGGGCTTGAAGCCTGAGTGGATCTTCAGGTGTTCCTTGAGGTGCGCGGCGGTGGTGAAGGCTTTGGGGCAGTGCTCGCAGCCGTACGGGCGGTTGGCGGTCAGCAGCCGCTCCTTCTTGGCGTTGTGGTCGAGTGGCTTGGCGCTGGCGCTCTGGCAGGAGTTGTGGTCGCGGTGGCCGTACAGGAGGTACTCCAGCTTCATGTCGGCGGCGGAGGTCGACGACCCCCAGCCGTGGGCGTGCGGGTCCTTCCCCAGCCCCGTGTTGTAGCTGTGCGGCTGCGAGACGTGGGAGCCGCCGGGGCCGATGGCGTCCATCCCCTGGTCGTAGAAGCTGTTTTTCCTCACCTCCTCCATGGCGAGCTCCTTCAAGATGGCGTCCTGCGCCCGCATGCCGTGGTCGTCCGGCGCCTGGTTCTCGCGGGTCTTCATGTTGGTCAGCTCCCGCTTCTGGGTGCAAAGGTTGTCCAGGAAGTTGATGCCGAGGATCTGTCCGGACGACATCATCATGTTGATGTCCTTCTTCCGCACCGCCAGCCGCGCTGTGTACATGTAGTTGAGCACTTCCTCGAAGATATCGGAGCGGATGAAGTCGAGCTCCACGATGGAGTTGTCCTCGTCACTCTGCTTCTTGAAGAGCTTCTTGAAGTAGTTGCTGCAGGCGGCGAGGACGCAGCGGTGCGCCCGGAACTCGATGTTCTCCACCACCACCACCACGTCGCAGTGCTCGCCCTCCATGCGCTGCTGGTTCAGCATCTTCAGGAAGGTGGCTTTGTGGTCGTAGTCGATGTATCTCAGCAAATCAGACATGGTGCAGGTCAAGCTGGAGCAACCTGCAGGCGACAGAGACGCAGGTTAGAAACGCCTTAAAGGGGCGGTATTAAACCTGCCCCCATAACAAATGTAGCTGGATGATAAACAGTCCCAGTAATTATTACGATAAACGATAATATTGTCTTTAGAGGATTTTCAATGGTACAACAGTGCAAGAACACATTCTCAAAGATCAATAAACTTTAAATTATAATTAAAAGAAAGAATCAAGGCAACAGTCCAGGTATGTCTTGATGAGGAAATAACATTATAACATGACGTAAACGCAAAAAAGTTGATTTTACAAAATACTGCTTCTTTAGTGACAGGATATTATTGTCTGATAATGATAATCTTAGTAATCAGTTATACTGATAATTAACTGATTAACTGGGTGAAAATATTGGCACATTCTGCAGATTTTTTTATTTAACCACTTAAGCCTATTTTTAAAAATACATTAAAGATCCAAATACACAAACTTTTTTAAACAGTTCCCTAAAATGTAATAACAGTTGTCATGTCACGCTAACAGCTCAATTTCTGAGCAGCAGACACAATACTCCACAGTAATATGAAGTGAATGAAATGCACTGCTAATCCACCTCCTTTGCTTTTGTCACTCCTCTTTAAATCTGTTTCACTGTATCGACAGAAAGCCAGGTAGAGAGACGTTGTGATGTTGTAATAAATATTCCATTTTTGTTTATAACTATCACAATGTTCTGACCACCATATGTTAGCTTTAGCGTCTCAGTTGTTAAAATATAAATCCAATACATAATAAACGGTGAGAAAACGTCCCATCCAACAGAAAAAACATATTATTAGTATGCAAGGAGTGAATGTATAGTTCATGAAACACATTAACTTACAAAACTGCATCAAAGTATTCATTTGAGATCAAAGATTAAGTAGTAAAATACACAAAGAAGCTTAAACAATATGCAACAAGTTCCTTGATGGAGGCTGTAAGCTCAAATCCAGCAGGAAACAAAGTAATTAAAAAACTCTCCAATCTTTATCTTTTAATTTATCAAAAAATAATCTGCAGTTGCTGCTTTATTTGTTTATAAAGATCACATGGGTAAAGTTCTTAGTTTTTACAACTTTAAACTGAAATTTAGTTGAGACATTGACTTTAGAAAATCGGAAATTAAATCTCAGTCAGGAAATGTCAGTTCGGTGCATCTTTAACACAAAACAGAGAAATCACTGACAATATATATGTTCAACTCAGCTGATGTGATCCCGAGTTTTCCTTTACCTACGTCATTTCCTGTATTCTACTTAGGTTGATGTTTTTATGCTGTTTGGTGAAGAAACCCGCTTAAAATCAGCAGAAAATGATACTTTTAATATAATATATGAACATTGCAAACCTTTTTATGGGTATTTAGGTGTGGAAATGGTGGTACGATGTGATTAGAAACTAAAGATGTGCTTTAATTTTCACACCAGATCAGGGCTGCATGCAACAGCAGAGGGGTGGAGCTCTACTCGCATGCCTCTAATTGTAAAACAAACAAACTGAGAAGCAGCATTTGATGCAACATGCAATTAAAAGTGCTTTTATTTACAAATAAGACGCGAAGAAGAAAAAGAAGTGGCTAAATCAATCATGCAAAAAGCCTCTGAACAGGAGCAATTACGACAGGCAGGCCCCAACAGCGAGCTGAGCCTTGGTTAAGCTAATCAAAATAAAAATAAAAACACAAACAGAAACAAACACACGAACTGTTCTGCGGGTGACCAGCGCATTTCCGCGCCAATGTTTGCGTGACAAGCAACGCTGCGTGCAGGAAAGGATCAACCTTAGCGAGAATATTTCACATTTCACTGCGCCCAGCCATCTTGGCCAGCCAGCCAACCAGCCTCGGTTAGTGTTTCTGCAGCCCGACAGGCAGCGCTCCGACAGCGGCGACACCGCGGGGCACGTACCGCTACAAACCGGGCGGCAGTGCGGCCGATCCGCGGCGCTCCGACACGACAGAGAGAGGAGAATAAAAAGCGCCAATACCCAAAGTCTGAACGATCCCTGTGTTGTCACGCAAGGCAGTCGACGACGATCCAGATCCAGAGTTGTCGTTTTTCCTCTTCCTCCTCTTGTTGTGACTGTGCGGCTCCGCAGGAAACGGGGCATCGTTCTACTGCCACCTAACGCCCCGGAGAGGGTACTGCACCCACAAGATCGTCTATATGTGGACAGATGAATCACTCTGATTTGGAAAAAATATAGCGCTTCAAAACTGTTACAGGCATGGGATATTTTATTTATGCGATAATCCAACAAAAATAAACACAGTTGTGAAGTGGAAGCAGTAGTGGTTCAAAAGAATGAAACAAAACAATTCAAATTTATTTCATCATTGACCGCCTGTATATTAATGTTAAAAACAAAGCGACTGTTGTTTTCAAGTCACAGGCTAATTAACAAACCCAGTCCTTGTTTGGAGCTTTTTCAAAAACTGAAACACAATTATTTTGTCTGTATTTTAAGTTTTTGTGGTTTTCCTTTATTATACTAAATGAAATGTTTCATGTTTTATGTTTCCAAGCCAAAAAGTGATACACAAATAAACTTCTCTTGCCTGAAAACTAAAAAATGTGGTACGCATCTACCAGCTTTAAAACTTCTAGAAAATACCTAAAGCTGTCAGACGGGATGGAAAGCGTCCACAAACAACTATTTACGAGTCTCGCCATGAATTCTTAATCAGATTTATCTTTGTACTTTGACTAGGACATTTAAACAGATGAATACGGTACACTCTAAACCATTCATGATTGTTGTCCTTCTGGAAGGTGATTGTCCCTGTTCTTGCTCCACACCGTGCTTCAACATGGAGTTGGTGTGTTCAGGCTGCCACATATTTATAATGTCGACCTACTGCGAATTGGTGAGCTGTTTTATTAGCTCATTTGCATGTAAATGACAGACTAAAAATAAATTATCGCTTTATAAAAAGGCTGACCTTTCTAAAATATATCTTTTATTCCTGAATTTAAGAGATCAAGACATTTAAGATATATTAAATACTTTCATTGCTGGGTTGGATATAGACGATGGATACATGGGTGATTGTTTTCATTGATATTGTGTTTAAAGAAAGTTTTAAAACAAACAAACAAACAAAAAAGAAAAAATACGTTTTTGGCTTAGTTTAACAACTTAAATCCACAAAAACAAACCATCAACACATTCACCTTAAGGGGGGATATGAAAAAAAAACAAAAAACCAGGAAGTATAAATGATGACTCCATAACGAACTGTCTCATATAATCTACTGTTTGATAACCAAACCCATATGAAACATTTTAGATGTCAATGCAACAGGTGCTTCTTAAAATAGATAAATGAACAAATAAATGATAAAAAGTGTATTTTAAACGTACTTTGAAACTTTCCAATTTCTCCAGGTGTAACGCCTCTCACCATTTCACTACTCTTTGACTCGCACAAGACAGCTCAGTAAAGTGTTGACGTCATTACGTAGTTACAATAATAAAAGCGTTGCAATTCTGCTGCCATATACTGGTTCAACTAAAACTGTAATTTATGTTTAAGGCTTTATAACTTCATCAGTTACTTGAGCGTAAACTAATAATTCGAGTTCAACGTTATTCTGAAATACTGAAGTCATTTTATGTGATATTTGATCTGCTGCATCTTAAAGGAGCATCATTACGTATTTCCCAGATACTGTCAAATTTTATAGCACAATAAAGTAAGTATATTAACTTCAGCTGTAAACAAAACTATATATATATATATATATATATA
>NW_015115528.1:15103-67543 GCF_001443285.1 Poecilia latipinna
CACATGGCTCCTCTATTAACCCTTTAACAATGTTGTAGCGGCTAAAATCCTGTATTTTAGGCTACTGGTGGTTGTTCTTGAAACGCGTTGGTTTTACGTGCGCTCAATTAAGATTCATGATGCCGATCTTCCGTTTGACATAAAATAAAGTCATTTATTTTCAGTACAATGTCCATTGTCTTACTGTTTTCCTTAAGATCCACATAAATTCGACATACATCCAAACCAAGCACAGTAGAAAACTGTTTGCCTCCGCCCATTAACAACACCTGAACAGAATGATGGTTGACCTTAAATAACCCATTCCCCCATCAGACACTCACAACGCAAAAATTAAATACGCCCCCTGGTGGCGATAAACACCAGAAAGGATAAATGGCTCCTACAAATGTTTTTACCAGCTTTTCACTGAGAAGTAGTTATAATAATGAGCTCAGCAGAAGTGCAGTTCTACCAGGTGTTTGCTAATTATTGCTGGCTAGTCTGAAGGAGCTGCTCTGTGAGGCGGAAGCTTGGAAACTGCAACTCTAAGGAGGCAGGTCTAGATCGAGGTGTTTTGCATGTGAATGGTTGCCGTGGACACTAAAGGATTTTAAAACATGCATGGAAAATTTCAAAGCATCACTTTGATGCTTTTATAACTGTATAAAACAATGTGAAGCTCAAAAAAAGTTGATTTTACATAATACCGCCCCTTTAAGGCTTTATAATGGTTTCAGTTACTTGAGCAAAAACTAATAAATTTCATTGTTCTATGTAGGAATGCACGATATATCGGCAATATCGACCGATATTAGCCATTTTTTAACTTATAGGTATCGGTCCAATAAATAAAACAGATATGAACAACAAATATTTGTATTTATCCGTTTCTGGTTGGGTTTTGTCAGTGTCAAAACCGTTGTGAAACATATATAACATTGGTAAATATTGGTAATTAGCCATAATACACATTATGTGTCTGCTCGGTTGTTGACTGCATCGTGTTAAGCTTGTAGCTTTCTCTTTTTCTTATGTAACGCACCTTGAACCGCCTTGCTGCTGAAATGTGCTACACAAATAAACTTGACAGATTAACTGATAGGAGATAGGGTCATTTTATTTCTTTACCACATTTTCAACAAGGCAATTCAAAGTGTTTTACATAAATTAGAAGGAAATACAACAAAACGACAAACCAAAGAGCAAAAGAAGAGAAACAAAAAGAAAAAGGTATAACCCCATGTTGAAGAATAAGTAGTTTGTGATTTATAAACAAGTAGGGGTTTCTCTGGATCTTTGTTCTGATAATGTTGATCTAAGGTAATGAGTAGTTTCTCTAGATAAGCCTGTAGGAGCAAAATCAATATCCCAAATTTCCCCAGTTCCATGTTATTCTGCAAGATTCGAGTCATTTTTTGGACTGAAATCAGAGCAACTGAAAGCAATCAGAAACACCAGCTGCTGTACTGTGGTCACTTTATTATTTTGGGAGTAAACTGCAAATTAACAACAAATGTGTCAGTCTCCGTTTTCCTCCCCTACGCTGTGGAAAATGCGGCTGCAGGTGAAATGGAGGAGCAGATGGAGGCTGTGGATGTCAGGGGAGGATAACCGATTTCTCTTTCTGGACTTTGCATCTCTTTTGGGCGGAGCTCGGCCGTCTGAGCCCTTTGCCCCGCGGCCGTGCCGTCGCCACGCCAACCGGCCGACGCGGAGCTTGTGCTGCGGCCAATCGACCCCGCCCTGGGAAAAAACAAAACAAAACAAAAAACATTCCCAGCCTGCACAGGCACGTCAAAAAGTCACTTTGTTTTTCGTTTTCCTCGCTGAAAGTGGAGCTCGAGTGGGAGGAAAAACCAAAAAGAGAAATAAAAGACAATAAAGTGAAACGAATTCAAATAACACAAATCAACCTTAGAAAGATCATCGTAAGCCGGCTTTGCTGGAGAGGCTCTGATATGTACAGTGGCACCAGGTGGAAAATCATTGTGTGGGAGTGAAGCGATGCTTTGTTTTCTTCTACATTGAGGTTAAATAGTGTTTGCTCTCTAACATGTACAACCTACAGCAATTACAAGTTCCTGGAGTGATGGCTTTATCTCATAAATAAAATGCTGCTACAGTAATTATCCTCAGCAATCATAAAAATGCATCAAAGTCGTAATAAGGCAGTGGAAGCAGAAGGTTTACTTCGGATTCAGGACCATTAAAAGAAAAACTAAAACAAATCAGACGAGGCCGTGTGGTTGGTGATGCAGCTTGGCGTCCTTCTCATGCAGAGTGTGTTTGTTGGTTTTGCAGGTGATGTTTGCGAGTGGAGCGGCGAGCTGCAGCGTCCGTAGAGGAGGAGCCTTCAGACGGTCCGGACGGTGAGATGTGATCGCTGGAAGAAGAGCTCGGTTATTCCTGGAAGAGCAGAGCGAGAAGCGGAAGTGAGAAGCTGCTGCGCGTTTTATTACCTCTGAGGCTTTTTAAGCCTCAGCGATGCAAAAACACAAGAAATCACCAAATATTTCTTGTCCAGATTCTAAGGCTAATGTCTAAGAAACCTGAAATGGGACAAAACTAAGTTTTTAGTAAGAAATATGAGCTTGTTTTAAGTATATGATTGCTTAGAAGTTCTTTTCCAGTGGCAGATTATTTCACTTATAACATGGAAAATGAAAAATAATCTTAAACTTGAGCTAGTATTTTTTTATTATTAAGAAATTGACCTAAAACAAGGTCATATGTCTCCCTGAAAAGTTACTTGTAAGTTAGTTTTGTCTTGTTTCATGTGTACTCAGATATTTGCACTAGAAACTAGACCAAGAATACTTGGTATGTTTTTGCAGAGTGAGAGCGGGTCAGATGAAGGGTTGCCACAGTTTCACCCACATCAACAGAAGTAGAGACGAAAACAAACAAACATGCATGAAGGCTGATGGGAACGCCACAATAAACTTTATTTTATTTTAGCTGCTCTGCAGTGCAGCAGAAGCTGATTTTACGTCTTTCAAGAGAACAAGAACGAATGAGAATCAATGTAGAAACTAAAACCATAAAATTGGAGAAAAGATCTACTTTTCTTTTGTTTAGATAGAGGAATTACTGACTAAACAATAAAATGTTTTCAATTCAGTATTATATTTCATTTATTACTTTTATTAGTACATTTTAGTGATGGTATTCTACGTTCTACAGCAGAGAGAAAGTAAAGTAAAATTTTACCCCATTTCAATAACTTTAATAGATCACATATAAGCCAACTTTTATTTTAATTACCCAGATCAATGAGTCACTGAACCATTAGAAAAAAATAAATATTAATTTATAGAAACAATCCAAATAAATCGTGTTGAAGTAAACAACCTTCCTGCTCAAATTAAATCCTGAAACACAATACAGAAAGAAAGTTACTAACAAAACAAAGTTTTCTGGTATTTAAATAATTTAGGTCATTCTAACTGACCTGAAACAAGTAAAGTTTAGCCTCATTTAACTTCAGACAGGAAGAAAAAAATGTGCAACATTTTCCACATTCAGGTTTTTAATCAAACATTGATTATAAAACTGTGCAGCTTTAATGTCAAGCTCTTTCAAGGACTTTATTCAAAAATCAAGAACTTTCCAAACCTTGAAAACACCTCATTTAAATCCAAGTATTTTCAGGACTTCAGTCACCAGTACAGACCCTGAAAATCAACCGAAGGGCCACAAACGGCCCCTGGGCCTCATTTTGGACACCCCTGCTATAAATGTTTACAACCCAAAAATAAACTAAATAAAAAAAACAACTTCACATTTTGCTACTATTTCCAAATACTGTTTGTTTGACGAGAATGTCCCCAAAAGAACAGAGAAAACATTCAGTTCAGTGTTGCCAATGCTATTGAAACACTCATTAAACAAACTACACACACACACGCACACACACCCGGACAGGAAGGCTGCAGAAACAAAGCCAAGCGTTCCCATCTGGTGAGTCATGCAAAGCGTCCTCATGCATGCCTGAGCCTCGGCTAACGAAACGAGCTTCAGAGCGGCACTGCGCTGCGCGGGACGGAGCAGGAAAACGCTCAGAGAAGACGGTGTGAAAAGACAAGTTTCTTCAGGTGAAGTCACGCCTGCTGCAGCCCTCAAGCTGCTGGCGGCGTGCGAGTTTAAACACGTTTGGGAAGTTTGCAGACACACAGGAACGAGGAGCGATGACCTATTTTCTACAGAGTCAAAAACACAGCTTGCTTTTCATTTTTCCAGCTGGAGGTTAAACTCAGTATCTTCACACTTCAACTTTGAATCTGAAATCCAAAAAGTTCTTTAAATAAATCAGATTTATTTTGCTAATTAGCCCAAATAGTAATGTTTATTTGGCCGTTTATGTCTCCAATTGTTCATTAAAAGACTTTTCCTGAATCAACTTTTCAGAGTTCAGTTCTTTATGTCAGTTTATAATTATAAAGGCTGGAGTGAACTCTGAACTGTTTACAGTTAAACAGTGGGAAGAACTGAAAGACTTTAAGATGAAAAAAATGCAAGAAAATAAGATTAGAGAGGAAGGATAGAAATTAGTAAAAGAAAAACAGAAAAGAAAAAGAACAGAGAGTAAATATTGTAGAACATCAGGAAGCAACAAAAGGTAGAGAAGAAAGGACATAATGAAAAAATAAAGCTGGAGCATAAAGAGGAGAAAAAGGGAAGGGAGGATAAGAGAAAAAGAAAGAACAGAAGAAAGGCAGGTTGGACATAAAAAATGATACAAAACCAGAAGAAACGACAGTAGAAAAAGAAATGAATGAAATAATGAAAGAATAAGGCAAGAAGAAACCGAATAGAGATGCTTAAAATCAGCTTTATTCTGATTAACAGGAGTTTATGGTTTAAAAGCAAAAAACCGTGAAAATATTTACCAAGAACAGGGAAGTAAGTCGACAAAACCAAACGCTGCGATTTTCAGCAATAAAAAAATAATCTGATTCTTTATATTTTATTCAAACTTCATGTTTCCTCGCTCAGAGTCGAGGATAAAGAATCAGCCATAGATGATTATTTCACAGCGTTTACATTATGAAAATGAAAATCACCTCTAATAACTAACAGACTTAATAAAATTACAGGAACATTAACGACTCCGCTTCTCTTCCACTAAAAGTCTGTTAGTGATTTGCAATCCTGAGGATTTCTGATCGTTTAGTTTCTCTGAAGAGAAATGGTGAAAAATATTCTGACGTTACTGGATCCTATGACTTCAACTGGTGCTTAGCACAACTTCATCAATGTTCCCTCTCGTCTTAATTCATTTTATTAATACATTCACTGTAAAAACACTGATATTCAACATGTGTGAGTTGGTTTAAATATGGTGCAAACTTAAGAAAAACTGTAAAGTTTAAGAGGAAAATGTAAATGTTGGCGTTTAGATTGGTGAACCTCTACCGTGATGTTCTGATCTGGTGCCGTTTCCTGCAGGAGGAAACGAACCACTCAGGGTTGTGGATGAGGCGTCTCCAGTCAGATTTTCTTCAGGCTTTCCGAGTGGCGGACCACGCCTCGTTTGCGTAATCGGGCGTTAGATTTCAGAGCGTGACGGTGTGTTTGCAGTTCAGAGCCGAGGATCTCTGAGGATCAGCAGCCGGTTGAGCCGGTATTTAATCTCTACTTGTACAGACAACAACAGGAACACAAATGGTTTAATCTCTTCTGTGAGATGGACGAATGATTATTTTTAATTGCCCAAATTATCTTGTTTTAAGCGTCGTAAATAAATACATCCACATGAGATTCACCTATTATGCTCTCTTGGGCTGTACAAAACATGTTCATTAAATGTTTTGGACAAAATAATTCTTAGAAAATTAGATTTGTCTAATCAGATCAGGATGAGCCGTTTTAGGGCCTCCTGTCACTTTAAACCCAAACAAGCTTCTGCTGGCCACGCCCCCCAACTCAATGTTTACACTCACGCATAAAAATGGCTGCAAAAAGATGCAATCATGCATCTTTGAAAAACAGAAGTAGAGCCTCCTGCACAACCAACAAGAATAGAACAAGTGGTTTCTGGATGGTAAGTCAACAATAAAACACTTGTCCTTTCCAGCAGCCATTATACAGAGGTAAAACCAGCTGACCAAAGGTGATGGAGCTCAGTTTGGGTTGCTAGGTAACGGCCTGGGTTCAGGTTGGTTGCTAGGTAACGGGCTGAGTTCCACTGATTTGTGATTTTACATTTGGGAGGTTTTTTGAAACTGCTCATTTTCCAGACACCAAAAACATAAACACAATACTTTGTTTATGTTTTTCTTTGTTCTGTAATATAAATATTGTTTTATTTTTTTCTCCTTTCATTAATGTAATGTCCCACACCATGTATTTTCTACTGTCATGTTAAATACATTTCTATATATATAAAAAAACAGAACCAGCTGTATGTTTATTTTTTTAAGTGCTTGGGCTGTTTTTAGAAGCAGCAGAAACCCAAATGGAAGTACAAAAAAACATGCAAAATATGAATTTTGCATGAAAGATCCCCTTTAAAGCCTTGTTAATGCAAGCAGAGGCTGTGTGATCCAGCTTGAGTGAGAACAAACACCAGCAGCCCAACAAGGCGATGCAACAAGCTGCGAGCGCGACAGAAGCAGGCCGATCCAAACCACATGAAAACCCGGCAGGCTGGGGAACGGGACCAGGACTGGGTCGGTCTTACCTGGGTCAGTCCTCCCCCTCCTCTGGCGTGATCTCTGTCTCTTTATGCACCACTACTTTGGTCACTGACATGTCAGGGTGCTGCTCTTTGGCTTCCTTTATGGCCTGAGCCAGAGCCTGAGTACGGGAGGGTGCAGTGGCAGCAGGGGAGCACCAGGGGGAGACAGAGAACGGGGAAGAGCGGTTGCATTGTCAGTCACCTTACAGTCAGATCTGCCATTAATCCAGAACGCAGTCACACGTTCACATCACATCACAGCTTGAAAAGCTAAACTTGATATCAAAGCTGAATCACAAAGAACTTAATTAATTCAAAAATTACATAAAAAAAGCATTGATTTCTATTCATTCTGATGATTATGGATTACACTGATTAATTAGTTAATCAGTTAATTAATTAGCAAGTGAATTTTACACAAAATCAATTAAAAATGATTTTTAACAAATAAATCTTGTTACGACAGCAGAAGCAAGAAGAAGCCCAGGTGGATTTATAAACATCTGTGATGCTTCCAACTGTGTTTCTTTTAGGCTGAATTAGTTCCTTCACATTTTTCAAGAAAGAAACACAAGGAAGGAAGAACGGAAGAATAGGGAGGACATAAGGGAGGAAGGAAGGATATGAAAAAGATAAGGATGAACATAAGGGAAGGACACAAGAGAGGAAATGAAAAATAGACCCAGATGGATGGAGAACAGTAAAAAATGGAACAGCGAAGAACAAGGATAGAAGGACAGAAGGAAAGGAAGACAAGGAAGGGAAAAACGGAACAAAGATAAAAGGAAGAAGAAAGAAGAGTGAAAAAAACAGACATAAGGACACAAAGATAAGACAGAAGGAAGGAAAGGCAAGGAGAGAAAGTGTGTAAGGGCACAAAGGAAAGAATGACGGCAAGAGGAAGGAAGGATAAACGAAGGAAAACAGGGAGTAAGAAAGAAAGAAAAAAGAAACAAATGAAGGAGAGAAACAGAAAGAAAGAAAGGCAGGATAAAAACTATAAGAAAAACAGAGGAGATAAGGAAGGAGGCAACCTTTGACATTTGGAAAGGGAATAAAATCTGGGAAAATATATTTTTCCATAATAATAATAATAATTTTTTTGTTTTCTTGTAGCTATTCAGACCTGGAAAATACTGAAATTAAACCTCAGACTGAGTAGAAACCCTGTTTTTCTCCTCCAAGTTAAAACAGAAAGTTAGAATTTCAAATTACACACAAAAACCTTTTGTTCATATTTCAGAGACACTTTAAAGTAGTTTGATTTTACCGAATCATCAAAATATTAGTGTGATTACCAACAGGTTAACTACTGACTATATAAGTGTCGCACTATGATTCCTAACAAGACCTCTTCCTTATAAAGAGGATTTAACCTTCCAACAGGAAAATACATTTCTAATCTGAATTCATCCTGCATGTCTTGCAGCTGTGAGCCATAATCATGGAAAAAAAAACTGAAATAAACACCTGAAACAAATCTCTGAGTGTACACAACAAAAAAAGTTTCACTCTTTGAATTTAATTTCTGACATTTATTAACTTTCCAGAGGTAATACGGTAGAAAAGAGACAGACCTCGTCGTGGTCAATGTCTGCATCTCCGGTGATGACGATCCGCTTCTCAATTCGAGTCTCTGAGATTCCTCCTTTCACCGTCTGACCAACAGGAAACAAGGAAAACTGCATCAAAACATCTTTAATAAACACAGAAGGTAAGTTTCAGCTCAAGAACATCCATAAAAAGAGACCAGAGTTCCCATGAGAAATCTCAACTGGTTGCAGAAGCTTTAAACAAATATTCTGGAGAAATAGATTGATTTTGGGTTTGGCAGGCGGAGGTAAAGAGATGCCCTCTGACCTTTGTGATGTGCGTGGTTGTGGTGGTGCTGGTGGTTTCCGAGGTGATGGTCTGAGCGCTCAGCAGCACCCCAGGGTCCGCGTCTCCATTCGTGTCAACCTGTTAGACAAAACAATAAAAACTCAGACTGATTTAACAAAAAATTCCCCAATTATAATAACTGTTTAAAGTATAAAATATAAGATCATTAAGTCACTGAACTGTTAGGAATAATAAATATTCATTACACTGAAATAATCCAAACAAATCACGTTAAGGTAAATCACCTTCCTGCTCAAATTAGATGCTTATAACACAAAATACAAAGAAAGTTACAAAAAAATAAAAAAAATTTCTTGCTACGTTTCGTTGCATTTAGAAAATAGAAAAAAATTTGGACCTTCTAATTTACCCAAAACAAAAAAAGTTTAGTCTGATTTAACTGCAGATGGGGAGATAAAAAAGTGAACTAAAAGAATTTAAACTAACTTAAAAAAAAAAAATATATATATATATATATATATATATATAATTCACCATTATGTGATATCATTAATTATTGTTATTAATAGTCTTGTGATAATATTTATGTTATGAAATATCCCCTAAATACCTGACTGGTCCGAGAACAAAGCACAAATTAAAAAAACAAAAAACAATTTAAATAATGCCGTTTAACATACATTAAATTATTTCAATTACACAGATCAATAAGTAATTTATTTGGATTTGTTTGTTAGGGTAACTGACCTTTCAGCACTAATTAATTCATTGCTTAAACACAAAATACAAAGAAAGTTACATACATAAAAATCCCTAAAAAAAATTATCTCAATTTCTGGAATTTAAGAAATAAAATAATTTAATGATTCTAATTGGCCTAAAACAAGAAAAGTTTACTTTGATTTAACTTCAAACTGTGGGAAACAACATGAGTGCGTCTTTTCATCAGGTGTATGAAAATATCTGGTTTAAATAATGTTTTCCTAATTTAAGCTTTTAATCAAACATTAGATTAAACTTTGTAACAAAATTGTGCAGTTTGAACATCAAGCACTGTCCAAACCCGTTAACGCCCCACATTAGAAATTAAACAAAGCTAAAGAAATTACAGACCAATAAACCGAATTCAGTGTTCAGGTTCTCCTGATAAACCAGCTTAGCATCGACTGAATGTCACATAAAAGGCTGCAGAGGCGGCCGCTCCTCTTCATCAGCCTGACCGGCACACGGCGCTCCAGTTGGGCCAGAGCGATCAGGCGGACATGATGTCACCACGAGCCCAGTGGAAACATCCTGCAGCTTTAAGATCGCTGCTATTGATCGTAAAGAGCCCAGCTGTGGAAAGTATGGCGCTCTGACTGGAAACGGCCAGACGGACCATAAACGACTGAATCTATCTAACAGACTCGATCATCCCAGAAGCTTAAAGGACTCATCCAAAGAACCATGACTGAACGCTGCAGCGAAAACAGGCCCTTTTTTCTGGTCAATCAGTCGAACATTTTCTCTCCAGGACAGATCAGCAGCGTTTAGATTTACCTCGGCGGACTCGTAGGTGATGGTTTTTGTCTCTGTGTGGACCACAGGCACGTCTTTGGCAGTGACCTCCACTCCATCAGGAGCCTGAAGCATAAAAAAGAAACATAGAACATAAAAAATATGAGTTTGGCATCTAAAAACCATCTGGGATCCAGCGTTCCTGCACATCTTAGTGTCCAAACTGAACAGTTTTCCAGACTCAAATTCCATTTTGGTAAAATTTTTAAAGTATAAACACTAATATTCACAAATTATGAGACATTTTTATTGAGGTCAGGCTGTAAGTACAAAACCTGCAAAATGCAGAGAAAGAAGGAAAGAAAGGAAAGAAGAAACGAGTAAATACTGAAGGAAACAATAAAAGGAAGTAAAGAAGTAAAGGAAACATAATGAAGGAAAACACTACAGAACATAAGTAATAAAAGTAATTAAACAAAAGGAACAAAGAAAACAAATAATGAAGAAAAGAACTGAAGGAAGGAAGAAAACAACTAATGTAAGGAAAGAAACAAGTAATGAAGGGAATAACTAGAGGAAGGAAGGAAACCACTCTAGAAAAGGAAACGAGTAAGTCAGCAGGAAAAGAATGAAGTCAGGAAAGTAGCAAGTCAGGAGAAAAGTAAAAATTACTTCCCTCTTTAAGTAAGAAAAGACAGAAGAAAACAAAACAAGCAGCAAAGTAATGAAGGAAACAAAGCAGGAAGGAAGTAAAAAAAGGGAAAGAGAAATTTAAAAAAGGAAGTAAAAAGAAGAAAAGAAAGGAAATAAAGGAGAGACAGTTGGATGATAGATGCAACATTTAAAAAATATCTGACACTTTTTTTTTTGCCCTTTCTGTGAGAAAAAAAAAAACGGTGGGTTGAAGCCAACCCACCCCTGGGGTCAACAGAGAGGTCATCACAGCTTCGACTTCCTGTTTCGAGGATCACAGGGAGTCAGAGGGAGCAGCAAGCCGGCGACTTTACAGTAAATAAAATAAATAAACGATGACTTTTTCTCAACCTACTCAGGAAAATATTTAACTCCAGATCCTTCTAGCATCACACATCCTAATGGAAATAAACAAGTGTTCACTCCATCATCTCCATTCGTTTTAAAGCAGCCTCCCCTCTAACGCACATGACATCAAATTAGGATAAATAAGCTCCACATGTAAGCCGAAGACGGAGACCGAGCGACTGAAATCTCCAAACAAGCAGGCATTTCTCCCTAATCCAGTGAAGACGAGGCTGCAGATCACAAGGTTTCCATTAACTTCCTGCACCACAGTCACATTACAGGCCCTCTGATCTGAGCAGATGCACAACGGACAGATGCCACGAGTCGATTAGTGGTAACTGGGTCAGACTGGGTCAACTGGAGAGGATGACAGTCGGAAAGTTGCTTCACTCACTGGATCCTCTTCCTAGTGGAGTAACACAAAAGGCCTGGCAGGATTTACGGAATATTCTTTGATTTTGCATCCTGTGTGGTTCAGTAATTAAATATACCAGTTCCCCCCCCAAAAAACTCTTTTTACCACAAAGTTGTGTTTCCGTTATGCAACCCTGAACTTTTAATCTCCGGTTTGTTTGCCATTATCTGCATTTTAATTGATGTTTGCAGAAGGGAAACACAGAGCATCTCCTCTAAAACTTAGGTAAAGTCACTCTAAACTTTGTGCGAATGTGCAACTGTAATGACATTTAGATAAATAGTACATTTAGTATATAATAATAGAGACATCTAGTCTCTCTTCTGTAGTAGAAGAGAGACTAGATGTCCGACTGGGGTTTTTCTTCCAGTGATTACATTACGGAACATATTTAAAATGAGACGCAGACAGCAGGGGGGTTAATTTTTGTCCCTCTGTTGTAAACAGCAACAAAAAAAAGTTTTGAAAATATAACTGATACAGGATGAAATGTTCAACACCATCTTCCTTCAAAGCACCTCCTTAAAATTTCAGGGCAACAACAACAAAAGCAAAACTTTTGTGAAAGTTTGACATCTTAAACCTCAGAAACAACTATTAATTTAAAAGTAAGAGCTTCATACATCACAAAAAACCTTAAGATAGATTAATTAAATCAAATTAGACTCAAGTCGGGTTTTTTTGGCTTGGAATGTGCAGCGATTAATTTTCCATGATGGTTCGTCACCTTTAACAATTTTCACAGTTTACAATAATCTGTAAGTTTCACCCGACAACAGAAATCAATGTTTTGGCATTTATACACTTTGCCAAAATTAATTTGGCAATTTGGACTTTCATTTTAATCCCTGAAACAAGCTACTGGCAGGGAAAATTCAACGTTTGGTGATAAATTTGTCTCTGCTTTGCTGATCACATCTGAATTCCTGAGGCAATTTAGAAGGTGCTTCTCCTAAAACCTTTTAAAAATACTCAAAAAGTCAAAAATCCGTGCTCTTCCAGCTCACAGTGTTCAAACTCAAACAGAAGCATCGGTGATGGAAATATTTCCAGGCTTGGATTGTTCAAACCTAACAATTGCACAGTCCAATTTGAAGTCTTTTAATTTGGTTTTGCAGTGTAACCGCTGTGAAATAATCCCATCTGCAGAACACTGCAGGATAATCCAGGCCAGAACACTTTCTCCTCTGCTTGTAGCGGAGTAAACATGGCGTGTTGGAGCAGCTGAAATTCCTTTAAAACTCGTTACCATTCAGATGTCTGAGGAGTTATAAAGTGAAATAGGTGTAGACTAAGAATAAATCTTAGTTTCTTGGTAAAAACAACAGCTTTTAATATTTTATGACTGGTTTCTCTTCCTCTGCTCCTTAAACTACTGAAGCTGCATGCATGGTTGAGTTTGAAAGTTATATTTGCAAGCATCCAGGAATCTTCATGCAGAAGCAGGAGGAGTGGCGC
Organism: Poecilia latipinna; assembly: GCF_001443285.1. Lineage (NCBI taxonomy): Eukaryota > Metazoa > Chordata > Actinopteri > Cyprinodontiformes > Poeciliidae > Poecilia > Poecilia latipinna. The sequence goes on from NW_015115528.1 coordinate 28,018, forward strand.
AGTTTGGTGGAAACATAAAAACAAACATTTCTGATCAATAATTTCTGACTGTTTTAACACCGCAAACTAAGCCGAAGGCTGCAGCGCTCAAAACTGACCTTTGGTTTTGGGGACTCGGCTTCGTTTTCAGTAACGACTACCGCCTTCTCCTGGTCAGCTGATGCCTGCGAATGACAGACGCACCATTGTTTACGCTTTGCATCACAACTTCAAACATCACAGTCTTGATTCTTATCACTCCTGATAAGAAGAGAAGAAAATGTTGAATTAGTTCATTTTCAAGGACACAATGAAGATGCAGGCCTTGCAAAAGTCGAGATGCTTATGAAGCAGAGAGGTGAAAGAAATCCTGAACGTTTGATTTTTAAAAGTGTGAACGTATTCCCACAGCAGGATGCTGCCACCACCGTGTGCTACACATAACTTCTCGTAGTTTTACAAGGCACCGTCATGATCCAGAGAGCCGGCGTTCACCTTGTGAGAGGGAGAAACCCATCCAGGCGCAGACTGGTGAAACAGCGACGAGTGAACACAAAAGACAGAGAGGAAAGGTAAAGAAAGGACAATAAAACATCACTGTGAACAGCAACAGGGAGGAAAAATAAAGATATGAAGGCAGCTGATTGTATGGAAAACCAATATGAAGCACAAAATCTGGATTCAGAATCCACTGGGAACATTTTTCAGGTAGATCCATACAACAGATTAATGACCTGTCCTTCAGGGCGGAGGAGAGGATTTTGGAGGATGTGGTAGGAAAAACTACAACTGGAGCTATGAAGTAGAGGTGCACCAATTTATCGGCCAGCTGAAACATGTTTTGGGAGATCGGCCGACACTTACATGTGAAGCTGATCTTATCTACTGCAGAAATTATCTACTGTCTGATCCTGATCCCAGTGAGAGGAGAAGATGACATGAATGCAAACATGCAAACATGCACATCATGTCTGCAGTTAATATTAGTATCGGCCAAAATTCGAATCAGCAGGTTGGGATTTTTAAAGGTAAATTGGCCAGAAAATTGCAATCGGTGCACCGCTACTATGAAGGCACCCTTTAAGGGAAAAGGGAAGAACTGAAAAAAAAAAAAGAAAACTGAACAAAAGTCGGTCAGAGCTCCTGGCAGGTTCCTCATCGATGGGAGAGAGCTGCTCAAGCATGGAAAGCTGCTCAATAAAATGCAAAACAAACCTTAAAAAAAAGACTCTGGGTTAAAAAACGAGCAACAGAAAGCGGCGGTTAGCCTCCTGAGGATTATTAGCCATGCTGGGTTGTTCTGTTAAACCGATGCGGCGATGGGGGGGTTGTGGGTGGGCGGGGCATGGAGGGCGGTTTGCTTTGGGTTTTCATACAGTACCACAGCTAAGGACGCAGAAACCGTAACGTGAGTCGGACTCGACTTCGGCTGGATTCCTTCGGCTTTCTGCTGCGGCTCATCCAAAGTCTTCAGCTCCTCCACTTCCTGTGTAAACACGCCGACGAACTCTGAACTCTCCACCTTCTCCTCGGAAATCCACGACGCCATCGCTTTCTTCGGCGAGTCGACGCCTCTAGTCTGACTCACGTCGCCATTTTTAATCTCAGCTTTTCGCGAAGCTTGGCGTTTCTGCTCCTCGATGCCGTCGGTTTCCGCCAGTCCTTCTTTTTCGCTTGTTTCTTCGTCCTCTTTGTTCTCCGCCTGCTTAAAGATGATGAGTGTGCCTTTCTTGTCGGTGATGGCCTGCGACACTTCCTGTCTCACCGCTCCAGGGCTGACCTTGGTCGCTGACTTGTCCGATGCCTCTTCCTCTTCCTCCTGGGAGTCCGGGGTTTTGCCCCCCGCCTCCTCCCTCAGGGTCCCGTCCACGAAGACGTCGTCGTCCATGGTGGTGGACAGGCTAATGCCGTGGGGCCCCGAGGATCTGGCCCCGTCTGTCACAACGCTATCCGCCACGTATTTCACCAGAAATCCCGCCGCAGCCTGGGGAGAAACTCCACTCGTTGGAAAAAAGGAACGGCTCAGGTTAAAAGGACAGAGGGCGTCACGCAACGAGAACCAGGCGGACGCACAAACGCAGGCTGAGCTCCACAAGCATCCGGATACAATTTACCTTTCAATCATAAAAATATAGTTAACTTAATCTGATCAGAACGGTTGGGACTTCGGGTTTACTTTCACATCAGATTAATTCACTGGTTAAAATCATATACGGCAGGATCTGCATACTTGTGGAGCTGGAAAGACACAGCAACACGTAGAAACGTCCAAAACGCCCAGAAACAGGAAGTAGCTCACCACAGTGTCTTTAGGTCCCACTTCCTGCTTCGTCTGCTCATCTTTCGCCTGAAAGGAAACAGAAAAAGTTTGACAACATTCAAATCAAATGGGAAACATTCAGGGTTTAAATCTCCACCAGAGGCGCTGCTATTAGATCTGCACTTAAAGAAAAAAGATTATCCAGCTTTCAAAAACTGAGTTAATTTGTTACATGTAATCTAATTAAGTTTACCCAAGTAAATACATTGGGTTAATTAATTTGTCTTGTTAGACAAAGGTAAATAAATTAAGATTGGCAAACTTAATTCGATTTTATGTAACAAATTAAGTCATTTTTTAAAGTTGGAGCTCCATTTTCTTCTTTCAGTCAGTTTTAGTCAAAATGTGAAACTTATTGCTGATATTAGATTAGAGACTTTATTAGTTGACAAATTCATATGCCAACCATTTGCTGATGAGAAAATGTGACAAACCAGTAATCTAACTGAAAACACAAAGTGCAAAGTGAATTATATTGTTAAGGAACACTGTAAAAAACAAACAAAAAACACCGCGCAATGTTAATACATTTAAGAAACCTTAAAATATACAAAACCTGTGATGTGAGAATTTTTATTCAGCATTGGAAAAATATCTCGTGAAAAAAATATTTTTTTAATCTTGTAATTCCAGAAACGTCATTAGAAATTCTTGACTTTTGTTTTCCTGATAAGAGAATAGATAGATAGCTAAGAGAGGACAGACGTCTAAATCTGTCAGTCTGTTCAAAATGAGAAAAAAAGAGAACATCCTGATGCGCTTTTATCTTCATTAATACTGCAGTGACAGCTATTTGCCCAAACTTGCCCATATCTACAATCTGGGCAATAACAGAAAAGTTTAAAACAACAAACTGTGACGAAAACTGTTGAAAGTTGAACAGCGTTTCTCTCACTTTCAACACAGTTACCAACTGGATGGTTTTTAAATAAAGCAAATAAGATGTGTCTAAATAAATATGCGCAAGAACTTAAAAGCACTTCATTGTAAAAGAAAGTCTAAATGCGTCTAAAATGTTGTAAATCTGTAAATACCAGCAACTCCACAGAGAAATCTGTGAAAAACCATCATTTAACCCCAAACCGTCAGTTTCTCCTCTGCCGTTTACGGCCCTAAGGGAGTCCAAGTCGAGATTTCTGGGGCAAATCATCAGTTTCTACAGAAAACCTCTGAGAGGTGGAAATCATACCATCCAAACAAAGCAATGAAAGAAATTCGGAGCTCTTTTGTCAAACGGTCAACAGAAGCAGAATCAATAATGCCGCGCTCCGCCCATAACGGCCGCACGTCCCATTGTTCAGAAACTAAACCCGATAGACCAGCTGACGATTTGAGTCCAGATCAGTCCTAAAGTCAAACAGACAGACGGACAGACGGCTGGTCGAACCGGCAGCTACATCCCCACAAAGAGACGCCAGAATCCAAAAACACTCACATGTGATGAGAAAGAAGCGAGTCTGAGCTTTGTGTTAAAGATTTAGCTTTGGGGCTGGGCGATGAGTCGAGTTTTGGCTTTTGAAGATTTAATGTGTGGAAAATCTGGATTTTATTTTTTTTTTCCACCAACCGTCATCGGGTTCCCGTCATTCAGTGACGTCAGCACGGCCGAGGCGGCCATCTTGTTTTACAACTTTATTTGGACTTTGAATTCAGGTTGATTTTATGAATAATAGGGCCAGGACAAGGCTTTTTATTATTATTATATATAGAATAAAGTCAGAATTTTATGAGAACTGCAGTACAAAAAATAGAAAATTTAAATAAGGATGTATCAGCTTTACAGAAAATACTTAATAGAAACACTTTAGCTTTTAAAATATTAACATTAAATTATTACCATTAGCAGGACTTTATGCAAATAACTGCATTTCAAAGAAAGATCCACACAAACTGAGCTATAGTATTAATAAAAAGGGCTAGTTTTAGGTGGAATAACCTGCCAATGGAACAAGACATTTACTCATAAGTTAAAACGTTTTGCTCCACTGACAAAAACTAGTATTTCTTTCATAGATATTAGGGAATTATTTAGTTAAAACAAGCTGTTGAAAAGTTATTTGTAAGTTAGTCTTATTTCAAGTGTATTAAAGATGTTTGCACTAGATTTTGTGTTTTTACAGAGTATAAAAACTCTCGGAAATCAGACGGATTCTGATGCCAGATAGATTTACACTCCCATAAATCTGAGACCGCCACCCTAAAATATACTCTGCGATGATTCCTGCTGCCTTATTTCACTAAAGACGTCGTTCGCTGACGCCGCGCCCCACACAGACATGCCGTCGCCACGGCTGCAGCTTACGTCCTGCAGCTCCAGCGGCTCGATCATCGGGGCTTCGTCCGATCTGGGCGAGCGCAGAGGCGACGACGACAGCCTCTTCTCCCACTCCGTCAGACCCGGAGCGCCGCAGCCGCCATTGCTACCGGTCTCCAGGAAGGAGCGCTTCAGCTCGCTGATGTTGGTCTGGTGCTTGACCACCTCGGGCGGAGGCTCGGAGTCCTGCGGCCGACGAACCGCGGCACAGGGAGGCAGGGAGGGAGGGAACGAGTCAAGCTTTATATACGCAACAGCAGCTCGTAGCTCCAAACGAGGTACGAAGCAGAAAAATCTGAAAGCTGCTTTTCTCTGGGTTCCTACACACGTTCATGTCAAAACACTACGATCTTCAAGACCGTCTGCAAGTACAAGCACAAAAGCTCCATATGAGTTTTTGGCAGAAATTTCTACAGTGAGACAGCCGCATTAGCAAGCAGATGGATGGATGGAGGGATGGATACAGGAATGAATGGATGAACAACCTTATGGAAAGAGTGAATGGATGGATAGAGGGATGATGAAGCGATGGATGGATGAGTAAACACACGAATGGATGAATGACAGACGGATAAAGAGCTTTTGAAGAATGTGAAAATATAAATTTATTCTCCTTCATCTTATTAAAAGTTAAATTCTGGGTTTTTCCCAGACTGTGTAGGAACCCTGATTTCTGCAGACTTGCACCACAAATACACACACACACACACACACACACCCACACACACACACACACACACACACACACACACACATTGTTACTATGAGGGAAGTGATTTTAAAGGCTCTGCAGAGCCTTTAAACACAAAAATATAAACTTAAATGCTTGGAAGCATTTAAGACCAACTCAGAGAAAAAAAGTTAGAAAAAAAGGTTTCATGCTTTGTGTTTAACCACAACACTCCCACATCTCAAAACAAACCTATTCCAGTTTAATTTTGTTTGTTTTTAAAGAGTCTGAAAGATCACAGCAGCAGCTACTTCAAACCGCAGTCAAGAAAACCGTACGCCACGCTCTGATTGGTCCGCTCATCAGAAGTATTTTTAATTCCTTAAAAGCACCTGCATGCATATTTCAGATGTGCTCCGTTTCTTACCAACCTCTAGCATCAGATTACTGTGCCTGATAAAAACATTTTCCCCTTTTGCTCGTCTTATGAAACTATACTGCGAAAGACAGAGAAAGGGCAAAGGAGATGTTAGGCGCTGCAGTTCAACTCTTGTTTGGAGAAAATGGGAGCTTTGGCTTCTGCTGCATGGGAGTAACTAAAAGGGGGTAAAACAATCATGCCAAAAATAAACAACTTAAAGAGGATAAAATCCGACTCTTGGGTGTGGCTGAATGATAACCCAGACGAAATGGACAATTAGTTGGCTGTTTGAGGAAAACCAAAGCAGAAAGGAAGGGAAACCAATGAGTGAAAGCTGATTTTGGTTCCAGTCACCCAGCGGGGTCCCACAGCGACCCCGGTGTACCTGAGTCCGCATCTCGGAGTCTTCATCGGCTTCCGACTGACAGCAAGCAAAACGGAGAGAAGAGAGAAGGTGAGAGGAGGCAGAAAGCCGAGAGGCGAGGTTAAATCAGAAAATAGACAGAAAATAAAGAATTGAAGGGAAAAAAAGAATCATTTTTTCAGATCTGGAACACAACAAACACACAACGTCTGGCTGTTAAGGTCTTAAAGCTCCGCCTTGAGCCACGTTTCACTTTTAAAACGGACATGAAACCAAGCTGCATAAAGTCAGGTACAGGTAAAACCAGAAGTTTACACACACTGAATAAAGAGACACTTCATCACTGTCTGAAGTTAATCAGACCAATATACCAAAATTATTTCTATCACTATCATAAAAGTGCACCAAATAGAAATAATTTCTCATCCTCCCGTGGATCACATGGGTAAGTTTTGCATTTCCGTCATCATTATTTAGTGTATTTTCTCAAAACTTGGCATCATATGGGTCAGATCTGCTGTTTCTGTGCCATGCGCATCATGATCCTGCATCATATTTGTGCGGTTAGGTTTGTGCGGTTTATGCGTGTTGGGGATGCGGCTGCGTTCGTGTGGATCAGGTCCGATAATATCCAGCAGGCGCCTCCGACTAACTGACCTAAAACGTTTTGGTCCGATTTGACTTCAGACTGTTAGAAAAAAGGAGCATATGCCGATTTATTTACTTACTTCTGATTTCTATAACTTAAAATTTTAAAAGAAAATAAATGTGGTAGTTTAATTTGTCGTATGCATCTTTGCTTTTTCTTTTAAACCAAAACCAAAGCATTTTTTTAGATAGTATTTTTTTATTATTTTTTTACTTGTGCCATTTTATTACAGAATGAGGCTGTAACTTGTAATTTGGCTGGATTTAGTGCAAACTAAACAAAGCAGGAGAATTAAAGTAAATTACTTTCAACATGCTTAAACAATCTTTCCCTCAAATTTCCATTAGCTGAAGGGGACACTGTGAAAACTTTTATTATCTTTAAATCACATCTCACAGTGAGTGGAAAAACAGTGTTACGACTAAAGCATGCTACAACTTGAACCCCTATTGAGCCACGTAACAATTTGTTGCATTAAAATAAACAAAAATCCAACCGAAATCATCATGGCTGCTATAAATGGTTTTCTGCAAAATGCATTTCAGATTTTAGTTGGTAAAAACTGATGATTGAGTAGAAAAGTTTAATTTTATTGTAAAACTAATTATAGTTCATGGTATAATGTGCTTTAAAAGGAATTGCATAATAAAGGAAAGGCCCACAGATCAGTGAAATGAAACTAAAAGAACTTATAAAAAAGGAAGATACTCAAAAATAAGGAAGTGCAAAAACAGTAATATCAAAAACAAAAACAAGAGCCAAGACGTGCAGACCAACCATTTGAGTGACCTTCTTTTGCTTTTTTTTTTTTTAACTCTCTTTTTGACGTACAAACCTCTGTGGCGGTCATCTCTCCATCACAGGCAAAGTCCGTACGTTCGCTGTCGGTCTGCGATTGCAGACCAAAGCAAAACATTCCGAGATGCAAACGAGAGAAAGAAGAAGGACCCAACTTGTAAAAAAAAAACTACGTTTATAATCAACACAGATTTGTTGCTACCACACATGAGAGGCTGTCAGATGATGTCACTGATGTCAGACAAGGAGCACAGCTAAAGTCTGAAACTGACCAAAAACAACATCAACAAAAAAAGAGAAACAAAGCAAGCAGAACAGACTCAGAGGAAGCTGATCGGAAAGTGGACTGTCGCTCAATTTGTGCTGAAGAGGTTGCAACTACAGATTAGAAGTTTACATGCACTCATCTCTAAATTTATAAAGAAGCAATTTGAACTGTTGTTTTTACAGGGTGGACTGGTGACCCAGCAAACAATTTCAATGGTTAAAGAATTAAATGAAACTTTCAGGACGGCAGAGTTGGGCTGCTGTTGAATATAACAGCTGAAGTTTTACGTGAAAGGAAAAAAATGTGTCTTTGTGATTTCTGTTTCAATAACCCCATTATGAAAAGAACTGATAAACACTTTTGTTCTTAGCTTCCATAAAAAAATCTATTGAAACTTGATAAGAAAGCTAAAATATTCATGATCAGTCGTTCGTAGATGGAACCTGGAATAAACAATGCTGCTGCCTGCATGTCGGGCAAAATGACGTGTAAAAGTGGCTGTTTTGATGTGGCAGTTTGAAATGCATTCAGAATAAAAACACATTCATGGGGAGTGAGACTTCTCTGGCACAAAAAACTGAATGCATTTTAAAGCTTTATAAAGTGAAGGAGTTGTGCCCTAATGAAAGTCACTGATTGAACTAGTTTGTCTAAACCTAGAACTTGGCTTTTAAATACGGCTGACCTGCCGATTTTATTTTGTCTGAAAATCTCGCGACACCCCATCAGTGGGGCGACCATTTTTAACCACTCATGTGCAGACGTGACCCTGTGGGCCGATCTACCTAATTTTGGGTTTAAAAACTGTTATAATTATTTGTTGCATCACCTTTCCACTCTGGGAAAAAACAAATCAAGACCAAGTTATTTTAGGTTTCACTGCTCGTGATGACTGCCTGCAAACTTCTTATCAGCACTGCGTACACCTGTGGATAATTTGCAGTAAGTCATGGTATCGGAAGGAAGCTCGTCATCAGATTTGATGAGCAGATTTCGTGGCTGTGCAGTCGCCCGACTTTCAGGCCCTCCCCCTCCTCTCCATGCATGTCAACATGGCGGTGATGTGGAGGCAGCTGGCGATCCTCGTCTCTCTGCATCACTTCATTAAGTGTTTCAAAGCGAGCTGCTGGATGTGAAATAACACATCCTAACAGTGATAATCAACAGAAACATGATGCAAGTGGTGGATTTTAAAAGTGTGCAGCTTCGGTTGAGTTGGAAAGAGATGCAGGGAGACCGAGCGGAGAAATGATGTTAAGTGACAGTTAAATATGGTGTCTTACAAAACTATCCATGTAGACCAATACAAAGTTTGCAAAATTGTGAAGCGGAAGGTATAATTTTCAAAATGTTTTACGATAATATCTGAAAAGTGTGGCGTGCATTTTTACTTGCCAAACAGCTGGAGCTCAGGCAGACTGCACAGAGAGCATCTGTGAACATTGGTTAGATTTAGGTTCTAGATATCTGAAGAATCGATAATTAAAGTAACCATCAACTAATATAGTTGATAAATGGAGTATATAAGCAACAAAATAAAAATTTTCTGACAGAATAACACACTCAGATCAGTAATTAAACTAAAACTGTAATATATATATATGTACATTTTGCTTTTAAGATAAAAAAAATATCTTCTTTTTTTGTAAATATGTTCTACCCAGGACTCGTTAAGTGGCATTTTTAGTTTCACCTGGTTCAAATTCTCTACAATAATAATAAAAATCTTTTATTAAGCAACTTCTGTTATTCTATTATTGATCAGATAATCAAAACAATAATCAGCGCTACACTGCCATTCCTGCTCCTTCAAGCAGAAAGAACTGAGCTTTCGTTGATGTTAAAAGTATTTTTTACCTACAAATGACCAAGCATTCACTAAAAAAATGTAATTTTACTACATTTTAGGAAATAAATGTTTATTTTCTTATTTCTTATTTAAAAAAGGAATTTAATTTTTGTACAACTTTGCGTTGGTCACAGAAATTCCCAATAAAATACTTTATAATTTCCGGCTGCAACATGAAGAAGCAGAAATGTGAAAACATTCAGGGTGTTTGAATGTTTTTACATGATGTTGCTGTTTTCTGAGCTCTTGCTGAACAGGATCAGTCAGAAATTGGGAGATGATGCGTTAAGTTGAGATGGGTTAGGCACAAAGAAACCAAGTTATAGGAGGACTCGTCTCTAAATAACGAAAGGCCGCTTCTAAAAATCCAACCCTCCTCAGCAGAAAACCGTCTCTTCAGTAGCTGCGTTTCCATCACAAATGTGCGCAAAGTTTTTTATATTCTGATGTCGAAAAAACACAATTTTGCAATCGCGGTGTTTCTATTAAAATGACACGGAAATAAGATACTGCACACAATAAGTTATTAAAATTATTTATGCATGAGATGCATAAATAATTCAGTCGCTCATGACCCATCAGAGGAGACATCGGCGTCTTATTCAGGCACTGGAGCCACAAACCCCGCCTACTTGGGAGCGTCGTTTTGGGGAAACTGTAGAAGAGTTATGACTTCAAAACATTCGAATGACAACGTTTTATGGACTGTGCGACACTGTGGCAGCTCTAGTGGAGCCGGCTGCACATTGTGCAACGCCAGTGCCTGCAAATAAACTGCTGTGTACAAATTGGCGTAATGCGAATAAAAATGTTTCTGTGGAGGTTTGCGAAAACCATACATTTCCACATGGCTGAAAAATCACCTCATCCTAGCACAAAAGCATTTTATCAAAAAGATGGTGTTTGCATTAAGCTAATTTATTTTAGTAATTCCAATTTGAGCAATTTTATGGTCAATGGAAACACAGCTACTAACTAGCTAATGGATGGTGTCACTGACTGAGTCACATGGGCGACTCTGATGCAAGAATCAAAGCTGCCATTTTTAAAAATTTGCAACAGTGACTCATCCTCATGCCAAACCTTTTTATCGAAAACTCTGAATTTCTTTTAAATTAGCATAAAATTATTTTCAGAACTCCAATTTGGACATTGTTAAGGTCTGATGGAAACACAGCTCATGATCGTGACAAACTAAATTTGACGCCACTGCAGGTAAAACAATCCCGTGTTTGTGTCTAACCCTCTCGTCACGGTGAGGCAGCCAATCAGAAATGAGATGGCGAGACTTGCAGGTTCATCTCTGTCGGCGTGAGTGATGTGTGATGGTTTCAACAGGATGAGACGGCAGAGATGAGGCTCTGAAAGTAGGAGACTGACAGACACTGGGACACAAACGATGTCCAGGTCGGCTCTGAACGATTACAGGGCAGAATCAGGCGTGAAAAGGTCACTCTGGGGTCAGCTGGAACACACACCTCCTCTTCCTCTGAACTGTCATGGTCATGGTAGCCCTGGGCTATGGAGGCGGTCAGGGAGGCTGCCTTGGGCTCCAGGTAGCAGAGGCAGAGCGCCAGCGGGAAGGATAGGGTGAGGGCGTAGGGGACTGAGAAGGAAGTGGTGAGCAGGAAGAAGAAGATGAAGAGGAAGCAGGGGATGAGGGACGGCGACTTGATGGGGAGGAAGTTCTGCGCGCACTCTGGGACGAAGCGCATCTCGGACAGATCGGGGAAGGTGATGTAGCCGTCCTCGTCCAGGACGGAGGACAGGTCGGGCAGGTGCAGGGAGAAGGAGAAAAGCGTGCCGCCGGCACCGCGCCGCCCGCCCTGCTCCAGGCGCTGCTTGCGGGCGGACAGCAGCAGCGCCTGCTCCTCCAGCAGGGCGGCCTTGCGGTCGGCGCGGGCCTGCCGCCGCTGGCAGCCGCCGCCGCTCTTGGCCGGGCTGACCGACGACGCCCGCTTGCGGCCGCTCTCCCTGCGCCGCCGCCGCACTTTGGTCGAGGAGATGGGGGACGATGGGAGGGAAAGTTCGGAGCGCAGCGGGTCGCTGGCGTACGCAGGGGGGGGGAGCTGGATAATGTATGTGAGAAGCGAAAGGGGGGAAGGAGGCGGTGAGGGGGACACGCATGAGCACACACACGAGTAAAATGTGAGGGTCAAAGGAAGGACAAGAAAAGAAAAGCGAATTAGTAAAGCGGACAAAGGATGAGGAGCCTGACTATTGCAGAGGGTTAAGCTGAAAGCAACTGGGAGTTTTACATCAGCCATCAATAAAGAAACAAATAAACAGGAAGCAAGAAACAACAGGAAGTCTGAGTATACGCCTCGGTGAGAGCCGTTGGACAAATCTTTACCTTCGTGTCGTGTCTGAGTGGCGTCGTGGAGGCGGTCTCCGCGGCAACTTCCTGCGCATCCTCCTGCTCCGCATTCTCCTCCTCCGCCTTCTTCTCTGTCGTTACCGTGGTGATGATGTCCTCCTTGGCGATGACTTTGGGCGCCCCGTCTGCGGCGCTGCCCTTCACGGGAGTCTCATGGTTCTCCGTGATGGGAGCTGAGGAGAAAGACGGAGGAGACGGCCTTTAATCTGGGATTATCTGGGACTGCGACAGTTTTAAAGAAACAAAGACTCAGGTTTACTTTTAGCAACAAAAAAAAAAAGAAAAGAAGAATTTATGTAAACCATAAAATCAGAATATCTAAGTGATTTTTAAAGTTACAGCATTAAAAATCTATGTACTTTTCATCATGTGGGCCAAATATGCACTTTAAAAATTGAAACACCAAAAATTTAGTTTTTCTTTGTTTTTTTGTTTTTTTACCTGCTTAACAATATTTAATTCAACAAATAAAGTATTCAGAATAATATGAGATTGTAGATCCAAGACTTCAAATAGTTTTTCTTTGTTAAATGAAAGGCATCCAATTTTCTTATTATTTTCGTCTGGATTGAAGAAAAGTGAAAAAATGCTTCATCTAAACAGGATATAGGTCAGTCTTCATTTAAAAACATTTGCTGCCTTTTAATACTGCTTTAAAAGCAGATTTGGGTGAAACAAGTCAGCAGTTGTAGTTTTGTCCTAATTTGTGTAATTTTTGTGGCCAGGGGCAGGAGAGCCACACAAAATTAGTCCAGTGGCCCCAATTGGCCCCCGAGCCTCACTTTGAACACCTTTGCTCAAGAGGAAGCTGAGGAAGGCTTCTTCCTTCAGACCTCAGCTGCACTGACGCAGTAACAAACTCAAACCGAGCCTGAATGCAGAGTCTGCAGGCAGGACAATCTGACCTCCGTCTAAGCTGCGGGACATGTTGTAGCGTTTGCTGGAGGAGCGCTCAAACAGCGGCGCCGGCCTGGCGATCTGCGCGCTGGCCCTCCGTGTCTGAGCCTGGGTTCTGCCGCTGTAGCGAAACTTGGAGCCGAGGCTGAGGAACTTCTTCGGCGGCGCCTCAGGAGACACGAGCCTGTGACAAGTTACAGACAAGCGCATTAGTCAAACCAGAAATAAAACACCGATTTGAGCCACGGCAGTAAAAGCGCTCATTTAAATGCGTCTCCAGGGAGCCCCCAGGCCGACTTCGCTACGCCAAATGACTCGAGAGAACGCATTTTAGCTCGAAGCAGCAACTGTACATCATGAACTACGACGAGGCTCAGCAGAGTCTCTGCTTCACAGGAAGGAAATCCAGTACAGTGACACAAGCAGGAAAGTGCAAAGCAGGCTTGGCTCCCTCAAATTTAAATACTGCACAGAGAGAATTAATGTCATTTTACTTCATTCATATTTAAAACCCAACGTGCCTCGAAATGTATTATTTTTCAAAGTTCAGCGTATTTTATTGGGATTTTATGTAACATACCACCACAACATGTACATAAAAATCTGTGACGCACCTTTGCATTAAAAGGCCAGATTTATTCTCAGCATAAATGGAGCTGCTCTGTGTACAAATCGTGTATGGTTGTTCTTCATTTAGGGGTATCAAATTATCAGGGTTTTCTTAAATAGAAACTTTTCACGAGATAGCAAAGAAATACAGAAGTCTAGTCTTGAAGTGGCAAATGCATGAACTAGTTCTTCAGGATGACTGGTGGTGAAAAGAGGAAATCCTAGAAATGTGTTTATTATGGGACTAAAATGACATATTCTGGTCAAAAATAACAAAAAGGTTTTTTACTTTATTATTGAAGGCCAATTTAATGCAGATCAAGTTTAATGTCATCCAGGTTTTGATGTTTTCTACACCTGCATGTAATCTACCTAAAACTTTGGATTCATCAGGATTTATATGTAGATATATCTGAGTGTCATCAGCATAACAGTGAAAACATAAAAGTAATTAAACTGATCCAAGCACAGAGCCCTGTGGTACTCCACAAATAACCCTGGAGTGGGAAGAAAATTTATCGTTAAACTGGAATTTTTCTGTTGATCCATTTCATAAAATCTCAATAGAAAAGCAGGAGTTTTCTGTGGCAATGCGACAGCGTTCAAGTGGCAAAGACATTTTACCAAAACGCTACAGATGAGGCAGGTTTGGCAAACAGTTTTTAACCAGAAGTAAACTGTTACCTGAAGAAGGTGTGGTGCTCCACGCAGACCTTCCATAGCCTTTTGGCAGCGCGATGGTTTGGGAGCTTGAAACCAATCGTACTTTCAAACTGCTCAAACTGCAACAGACACAACAAAAAAATACAAACTTCTTGTTTTTATTGTCATTAAAACCCTGAAGAATATCCCCTAATCATATTACATGAACTGATTAATCGTGATTAATTGATCATTGAATTCATCGTTAACAAATTTAGTAATCAATTAATCGTTGGTGTACAGACTGCAAACAATGCCATTTGCTAAAAGAACATTTTCAGAGCTGTAATTATGCAAAGACTGAACAAAATATATTCACATTTTGCATTTAAGATAAAAAAAATTCTAGTTTTTCTGAAAACATGCTTGGCCCACCACTCAAATTACAGTTTTTGTTTCACCCCTTTTTGTGCAAAAGTGCTTAAATTGTTAAATGAAAAACCTGCAGAATGTCACAATTTTTTTTTACCCAATTAATTGACTAATCGTCAGAATATTTCATTATTAAAATGATTGGTAGTTGCAGCACTATGCTAGTTTAACTTTCTCGTTAACCATCTCAACAAAGCCCTACCTTCAAATTCAATGTCCCAATTCAACACTTAATGATTAAAGAGGCAAACCGTGATAAACTATGAAACATTAGCATTCCTACAATGTGATTTCTAGAATGTTTGACAGAGTAGTTTCCGTTTCATCCAAATTTTCACATTTTAAGAACCTCTGGGTTTAAATTTCCTGAGGAATCATGGATGACTTTAGCAGTCTGCTGCGGTTTTTACCTCGCCGGGTCGGATTTTGATGTAAAAGTTGTTCCTCTTGTAGGAGATCTTGAGGATTTTGGGCCACGCGAACCTGTTGATCCGCAGCCTGTCTCTGTAGATGAGGAGGCCGCTCGCACAAACTCCCAGCATGATCTCTACGCCTTCAGAGTCCTGCGACAACGACACGGTGAGAAAAGACATGAGCACACATCTGTTTCAGGAGGCTGGAGGAAAACCCACCCAACTGCATCACTCCCCTCTGTTACCCACAGCAAATAAACTTTCATAAACTCTTCGACATGTACGGGAAGTGTTCAGGCGTCACAGCAGGACAAAGTGGAAATGTAAAAGAAAAAGGTTTGTGGTGATGACAGGGGGTTGAGCAGGCAGGCATGGAGCGGAGTCAGGCGTGAGGTTCTCTAATCTCCTCTATGCACGCGGCGGCGACACTGAATGACGACTAGAGGGGCGCCGACCGGCAACAGTGAAGGATTTTAGGAAAAAAATAAAGATGATGCTCTTCACTGTACAAGCGTGAAATGGCTGGCTGAATCCAACGAGGGATCCGAAGTGGGAGCAACCAATCTCGAGTGATAAGTGGGTTGTGTTGTGAGGAGCCATGCACAAGTGGAAAACACACTCACTCAGGTAGTGTAAGCACATGGAAAGCGGCCTCTTACCTCTCCCTCAGCTGGAGCCAAGCTCTCATAGAGATTCCCTACCAACTTTGCATTTCATGAGAGAGGAGAGAAGACAAAAGAGGAAGCTCTTCTGATATGTACATATTTTCTTGTGTATCAAAACTGTAACTAACGGAGGCGGTGCTGATCCCCGACGTCTATTCAGTTCGATCAAAGCCACTTCCTCATCTCTGTCATCTCGTCCGCATCGCTCACGCACAGGACGATTCTGACTTTCAAAGCTCTTTTTGATAATCCGTTTTATGCTCTCTCTCTTTCCTGCCTGTTGTTCTGATGCTGCTTTTGATGCCGGTGGAAGAGAAACAGTAAAAGAATAAAAAACATAAATAAATAAAGAAAAACTAAACTAAAAAAAAAAAGTCAAGCTGGGCTCCAGATCTGCTCAGGCAAACCCACAGAGACAGCAGTGAGTCGGCCGGTGCAGAAGCAACATTAGACGATGTCAGACCAAGGGGTTACCGTGGCAGCCATGATGTTTGTCAAGCGGCTGTGCTGTGAGGCATCACAAGTAACGTTATGGGTGAAAAATGTGTGGGAAGAAACAGATGAAACATTTTTGGGACGTCTCGTATTTAGGAACGATTTGTATCGGATTTCCTGACGAACCTCAACTCTTTACATCTCACTAAGCAGGACAAATTGAAATAAGTTCGATCATTTCCATTCTGATGATTAATAATTTTTTATTAATCATCAGACATCAAAATACATTTTATTTCTGGTTTCATGAGTTGCAGGCGGTTTTTATTACTGATTTATTTATCATTTTTGCTTATCATATTTTATTTAAGATATATAAAATATCTTCTGGCTTCAGTATTAAGTGTTCCTAACAAAATTAAAGTTCATTGATCATTGTTAGGGCAAACTTGCATTATTAAGCCATTATTATTACTTTAAAATTGTCTCAAAACAACAATATTATCATTTATTGCAATACGTCCTCTGGACGCATCATGACCCAGTAAAATTTGTTATTTTGAAAGTTATTGTCTCCCGATAACAGCTGTTGGCTTACTGGGATTTTAAGTCACTCAAACGAACAATAAAATAAAATACAATAAAAAAAACTCCCTAGTTATATGCGTACATCTTGTGTAACTGGAATCTAGTCTATGTACATTATTCTTTTTTAAGTAAGCAGAAGTTTTCCACACTAACTTTAGTGTTGTTTTTTTTTGTTGTTGTTTACAAATGTTGCTAAAGAGACTGTATTGGCTGCTGCAGTTTTCCCAGACAGCTTTGGATTCAGGGAAAAGCTACACAAACAGCAGCTGAATCACTAGTTATTACATTTTATGACGTTCAAAGAAAGTGTTTCAGTTTATGAAGGGGGAGAGAAACTTTTTCTAGACGTTTTCGTCAGGAGATGATTAAGATTTTAAGCCCAATTCTAAAATCATACCAAAACAAGCAAAATAAAAAAAAGGAAAACATGCTTGTACTTTCTTTCTACTGCACCAAAAAGCTGTGCATAAATACATCGTCAGCAGGAGCACGTCTAGAGTTTCTCTGTAGCTGCATCGAGTCAGATGAATGTAGAGAAGGATGGACAGATAAGACTGCAATGAATCAAATTTAGAGAAAAACTCAATTATCCCCCACAAACAAACCAACAGAGACAATAAATACTTCAATAACGTATATAAAAAGATAAAAATGTAATTTTGCAGCCTGCCCTCATAGCGTCTTCACTTATAGCGCCAGAACAAGAGCAACACAAAAAGTGGGAGCGGTGCCGATATGCGACCAATTCTCTAAAAATCGCTGGAAAAAAACAGGCAAATGGTTGTGACCCATGAGGAAGAACATGCTAATAAAACATGTTATGTTGATGAGCATGTGATCAGCAGGTGGTGAGAGAGCGAGTCATGTAATGACCAGAGAAGGAGCAAAGAAGGGGCAGCTGGAATCGATATTAACAGAATCAATATTTGGATCAATATTTGATTTATCAAGCTATTTATTCATATTCAAGAAAAATAAGTTCCTTTCAATTTAGCTGCTTGATCTCTGGAGTCCTGACAGGTAAACTAATATAGTTTGTCTCAAATTTTAGAAATAAATTACCTAAATGAAATGCTAGTTCTGGATAAGCAATAGCAACCTGCCATTAGAAACAAACAACAAAAAGTACAAATTTCTCATGAAAATTAAGATTGTAGCTGCTGATTCTTTTCCTACACAAACAAAACCCAGAAAAGTATTTATCTGGATGACAATAACTGTTTATAACAGTTACTTTTTATGCCTTTTAAAATTAAAATACCAGAGCAGGTGCTTTTTGAGTTCATTATTAATTCACCAGTTGGCCGTTGCATTGGTAACAGAAGGAATAATAAATCAGGAGTTACCACTCT
This sequence comes from Poecilia latipinna, assembly GCF_001443285.1. NCBI lineage: Eukaryota > Metazoa > Chordata > Actinopteri > Cyprinodontiformes > Poeciliidae > Poecilia > Poecilia latipinna. The sequence continues at coordinate 46,060 of NW_015115528.1, forward strand.
GTCGGCTCGTTACCTTAGCGTGATGGAGGTCGACCCCGTACATCGACAGCTTTTTGGCATTTTCCAGGAAGTGGATTTCGGCTTCAGCTGGTGTCATCCCCCTGCAGCAAAAACATAAGACAAATACTAGCTACCAAAATATCCTCGTGAATCAAAACAGAAAAACAATCAGTGCATGTACATTTAAAATCCGATCAGAGGCTCTATTTTATGCTGCATTTGTGCAGCAAATTAGTTTTTTTGTCTTATGGAAAGCTTCACCTCTTAAAACTGACAAACATTTGAATTACATCACTGTTACTAATCTATTTACAATTTCTTTTATAAATAAATTGTTTTAAGACGATGCACATGTAAGATGATTATTATTATTATTATTATTATTATTCGACTCCTTTCTAAGCTCTTTCTAAGAGAGTATTACACACAACTCATTATAATCCAGTGAAAATCGAGAGAGCAAGAAAAAAACCACAAAGATCATTGCTAAATACTCTATCCTTTCTAAAATGAATTTTGTATTATCTAATGTGTAAAAGCTTCATGCTGTTAAAAACTAAATCACAAATAAATCTCGGGAAACTGGATTATAAATCCTGTCCTCTGTGGATCATTTCCAAAGAAATACATTAAGTTTAAGTTACTCCTTTCAATGTATTAAGTGTATTTTTTTTGTACTTAGACCAGTGATGTCCAAAGTGTGGCCCGGTGGCCGTTTGTGGCCATCTGGATAATTTTATTTGGTCTCTCGTCCATAATTCAAGAATGGAGCGAATTTGGGATTAATTTGAGAGTTTTACAGACAAATAAAATCTTCTTAAGCATTTAATAACTTAGATTCAGGACAAAGTATTTTCCTGTGTTAATATTCCCGTTTTCATTGGTTATGCTTTGCTAAAACCAGCAAACGCTACATGTTTGCTGCAAAAAAAGGGGAAAAAAGCTTTGGAATCTGTTTTTATGTCATTTAAAACAGCAACTGTGAAAGAGGATGTGTATAAATTGGATCAACAATGATTTACAGATTCCAAATTAAACTACTTTGCTGTATGATAATAGTATCTATGCAGTTTAATACTGAAGAGATGAAAACAACAAATGTCTTAAGAAATAAGTCTTTAATTTAAAAAACAAAACATGGCCATCGAGTGCTCTTCACTTGGCAATATTGGCCCAAATGGCGAAAAGTTTGATTACTGACTTAATCAATAAATGCTTTCATTAATAAAGCATAACAAAACCACGGCTAAAGAGTCAGACACCAACTTGTAGGTCTTGTGGAGCTCCATGACCTTCTCCTCCAGCTCTTTGGTCTGGTTGGGCGCGAAGCGGATTTCGCTGATGTAGTCGCTGCCCAGCTCGTCCAGGTCGTAGTCTCCGAGTTCAGACTGCACCGTGTAGGAGCCCAGCAGCGTGTGGGTGGCAAAGGAACAAGGCAGGCGACCCGAAACAACGTCATCCCTCAGCTGCAAACACAGGTAGTACCTGGGAGGAATTAAAGACAAGCAGGTTTCAATCCACAGCGGTATTCTCATGTCGAACTCGGTTTAGCTCAAGCTCCAGAACAGTATTAATTACTTTTAATTAACTGCACCATGGACTGTGGTAGTCACTCAAATTCTCTTCCTAACAGCAGAATAATTAGTCCTAGAAATCAGTAGTAATTAGAAAACATGATACATGACCTTTGTAAATCAGCAGCTGACTCACCTTGTTAAGTCCTCTCTCAGTTGCGACGGGTCCGGCGGGTAAAACTTGACGTTAAAAGAAAAGTTCCAGGGTCCGTCTGCGACGCAGAAAGAGTGAGAGATAAACCACAGTTAGGATTTAGCAGGTTAGTGGTACAACAGGTTAGTCACTGGGATTTGGACGTACTCCGGATCTGCTTCTTAAGCTCTTTGGAAGGGTCCAACCAGTTCTGCAAAACCACATAAGAAAAAAGTTACAACCAGTTTCTACACAAATTACATAGAGACGTACTTCTTAAAAGTAGGAGATCTTAACCAGTGTGTCTCACTGACTTACTTTCAAAATCTAATCGAGGAAAAGTTACTGTACTTCAGCTTGAATTAATACGTTACAGCTTGTGAACAACTTTATAGTTTCATAAGGGTGGAAGGAGGGAATCACAAGTTAATTGTTTTCAGATTACCTTCTGACTCTCTACGTCTCTGTATGTGATGCCAAAGTAGTCCTTCTCCAGCAGGTTCAGGTGTTCACACACCTTATCAAAGAGCACTTGGCCTTTGGCTCGTTTCTGTGAGAAGAAAACCAAAAACTTGTTTTAAACTTGTATCAATTCATATATATCCTTGAAATAAAAAATACAGTTTCATCCAGATTTTGAGGGCAATGCAACTTATTTAAAGGTGACCTATTATGGTTCCTTGAACGGGTTAGGACAGGCCTATGAGCGATACAGAACATGTTCACTACATTTTGGCACAAAATCATCCTTGATGAGATTTTAGTTTGCTCAGTTCTTCCTAGTCTGAGATGTTTTAGGGCATCCTGTCACTTTAAATCCAGATAAGCTGCTCAGTGTGGCTCAACAATCAGGAAGTTTTTGAAACTGCTCATTTTCCAGACACCAAAAAACAGTAACTTTTAGCCAAAAAATGCTGAGTGTTTTTTAGAGTGGTTGGGTTGTTTTTAGAAGAAGCTGAGACACAAATAAAAGCATGAAAACGAGCAAAAGGTGATTCTGTATAACGCTTCCCCTTTGATGTGTTTGATTGCCGTTTACTTTTCTTTTTAAACACTGACGAGACGAGTGACGTCTCATTTATGTGATCAAAACATCTACACTTAAATTTTGAGAACATTTTTTGTCTTTACACATGCAGAGGCACCCACACCTCCAAATGGCACATACAGCTCTGTAAAACAAATAATAGCCCACTTCACTGAACCCTATTGAAAACCTCCTGGTTTTTCCACCAAATATTGATTGCTGAACTCTTCCTGATTGTCGTTTCTAAATCAATACAAACTTGTTTTCTTTGCGTTATTGTTTTTTGACCATTTCTCATTTTCTGCAAATAAATACTACATTTTTGCTTTGAATATCGGAGGCATGTTGTCAGCAGTTCATAGAATAAAAGAACAAAGTTAATTTTACTCAAACATATAATTATGTATTATAATTATACATATTGAAGCTGGCTTTACAGACACGCAAACAAAAAACGCTGTGATGTACAAAACCTCTCGGATCAGTCAAGCAGCTATGGAAAAGATAAGGACCCAGTAACCAGAGTAAGCAAGAGGTGAACTGTCTGGATGTCTGCGCCAGGGGAAAACAAAAGAATCTGGAAGGTAAACTGACCTCAAATCAGATGAGGAACATTGATCTTGATCAACTGTGTCTAAACATAGAACGTAAACAGGAACAGACTCACAGTGATCTTGTAGGAGAAGTGAGACTGCACAGTCAGACACTTATTTGGAAAACAAAATACCATTTTCATAACCCATATCATCTGAAGGCCACTTTCTGCACAAGTCGTTGCACAAACAGAAAGTCAGCAAATATAGTTTTAGATTTCTCAGCTGCACCACATCATAAATTTAAGACGCTTGACTAATAGTGGTTAAAAATAGAGAGAATTGTGAGGATACTTTCATCCTGTACAGCCACATACTATCCAGTAAGCACAGAAAGAAAAGTCTGAAGGTAAGAAGACCTTCACAAATTTAATATCATCATCTGGGAGATGCCGGGGATTTCATTTTCCCTCTATCACAACCTAACAGAGTGAGAAGTGCAGCTGTGGGAGCTTCAGCAGCTCCGTGTCGCAGAGAATGATAGGAAACGATTAGCCTGGGCTGCTTCCCACAGGGGCCAGCTGAGCTGAGCTGGAAAACTACAAGGTCAGGGGGATAAAAGTGTCAAGACTTGACGTCCCGGACCAGTCTCAGATGGGGGATGGAGGCTGGGAGGAGGAAGCCTCTCTGGTAATTAGTTTTCCGACCTCAGCTGGACTGGTCCTGTCTCATCTCTGCTGGGTTTAAACTGAACTGGGACGATGATTCAATGAAGATGACTACACACAATAACATCTTCACAATTTAAAAAAAAAACAAGAAAAAGAGAGAAAAAAAAACACAATAAAAAATGTAATGTATGTTAGTATTCTAGCCTCATGTCTTCTCCTGTCAGGCCCACATCATTTAAAAAATAATATATCGTACACGCAGTATTGGTTTCAGAAAAGTTTTCATCCACATGAATCCATTCAAATCCGCCCCTGTTGTTTTAAACATGCCAGTCCCGTAGGGGGCAGTGTAGCACAAAGCTATAACCTATGTCAGCCAATCAGATTGCTTCAAAACAAACAACTTCCAGCTAGGACTTAAACATGGCACCAGGAGGTTCGTTTGTGTGGACAGACATACGGGTGGGACTGCTTTTAAATGGTGTATTAAAATATAACATTATTAAAACACAAAACAATGTCAATCAGGAATCATGTTAAAGCAACTCTGTGGATCAGGGGCGACAAACTCATCAAGATCATGAATGCTCTTAAAGGGCCAGTGGTGCCAGAATGTATTAATAAAACCTGTTCACAAAATATCAATAAATTCTTAAAATTAAATTATATTATTGAACATCTTTTCAGTTCCTCCAGGATTTCATGATTCTTTTTGTGATTCTTTGCAATAAAAATCAACGTGTTTGTGGTACTAATCGGGAAATATTTGCAAAAAATGCAACTTTTTATTACTTGCTGCATAGATCATGGACAATAATCTGACATCAGTTAAAGCTGAGGCAGCTGTTTAGTACAAGTAAGAAATTTTAATTCTCAAGAAACTGTAGGGACTGACTGATATAATTTGGCAGTAAACAGATAAAAACTACATTGATTTGATTGATAACATAATATTTATCAGATTTAGTGTTTAGTCTAGAATCTAGAGGGACACATAGAACAATATGGTGGGCCGGATTTGGTCCACGGGCCTCGAGTTTGACACATGTGATGTAGATAGATTGGCACAGATTGTAATGTGCGGAACCCCAAATCTCCATTTTCCCCATGTACACACAAAATATTGAGTTTTATCAAATCTCCACTTTCGTTGGTTTAGTTTTTAGGGACAAAAAACAGAGTTTTCGTATGGATGAAAGGCAAAATGGATAAAAATGTGTTTTACCTTTAAACTGAAAATTAAACCACAGGAAATTCCTACAACAAATTAAAATGCAGCATCCGTCTCAAAGGTGCAAAGATAAATAAGCAATCCTTCCAACTATTTTACTGTGGTGGGACATCACAACAAAGTTTCTCAGCGCCGCAACAGGAACAGTCGGCTAACCTCGGCATCCGACCCCCTGCTGAGGAGGAATCTGCTAAATAAAAAGTTTTGCAGAGGAAGGTCTGAGCTCCTGTTCAGCCTGGACACATCCGAGAAGGTTTTCTGTCTCCAAACGTGGAGAAAAGCTCAAAGGGAAGCAGCGTTAGTGAAATGCCACACAAAGGTCTCATTTATTCCAGATACTGTGAGGATTCAAGAGAAAGATTAACTTTACAGGCAGAAAGAGGTTGTTATGTTGTGAAGCTCAAATTCACACATTTAAAAGGATAAAGCTTTCTTTTGTTTCAGGCTTAAGTTGAATCAATACAACTTTGAGGTCAGTTTGTCTCATTTAAAGCTTCTTATTTAAGACAAAAAGACAGAAGTTTATCATTTCTGTCTTCTCCACAGCCACTCTGATGTGCTGAGGTGCCCCATGAGGAGCTTTTCCCCCAGACAAGACAAATGTAAATGTGCAAATCTATAAAATCAGATACTATAAATCAGCGTCCTTCATGCATTTGGCTGCAAAACCTGTCCTGCTAAATGTCATGAAATTTCATGTTTGGGTAGAACAAAGTCGTAGCGTTATCCCGTCAGACCGTCAATTCCCGAAACCACACTCAAGAAAAAAATAAATAAATAAATAAAAATTTATAAAAGCGCAAGAGGGGTCAGTTCAAGCCCGCTGGACTGCGCACAGCGTAAAAAACTTGAGAAATTATTCCATTTCTTAAAACCGCTGGAAGGTTAATGAAAACAAAACCTCTCTTTAATCTTTTACAACAGCCGTAAACCACATTTACTGAAAACATTTCACCTCTGCCGCCTGCAAAGACTGACCTCCACGTTGACGGAGTAGTCGGAGCCGTCCAGCAGAGCGATCTTGCACTGCATCATCTTCACCTTCTTCACGCCCCTCAGGGGAGACCTGGACAGACGACTTGTGGACGACCTGTGGGATTCCTGGTCCTCCTCCTGCTGCTCCTGGTAGAACAAGTGCAAAACTTTTATAAATCCACAAGTATTACTACTGTGGACTCTGTTTTTTCATTCCCATTAGTACAGGGGTGGCCAAGTCCAGTCCTCGAGAGCCACCATCCTGCAAGTTTTAGAAGTATCCTTACTCCAAAAGACCGGGATCAGCTCTACAGAGGCCTGATAACGAGCCAGTCATTTGATTCAGGTGTGTTGAAGCAGGGATGCATCTGAAACTTGCAGGATGGCAGCTCTCGAGGACTGGACTTGGCCACCCCTGCATTAGTAGTATTCCTGGTCCAATGCTTCTATGTGCTATTGATGTCAGAAACAGAAAATTAACTCTCATCTTTTCTATAAAATGTACTCCAAGCACAATGCTTCTGTGCTTAGGAGTGTCTGTTTCCTAGAAAATAGCCACTGAAGCATCATTTGCTCCCAATACTTTCCAAGTTTTTCCGTCTCTCTTTCATGTCGCAGTAACAGCAGATTGTCTGCCGGCGGTATCCAACTCTAAAAAGCGAATCATTCCTTTAAATTGTTGCCACATATCTAATCTTGTACTAAATTACAATTTCCTCTCACATCTTAAAACTGTGAGGAGTTGTTGCACTCAGATTAAAACGCTTCGAAAGACCAGATAAAAACTCTTCTGTTGCCATTTTATTGTGTGAATGTCCTCGCCTGGATTGTCACTTCAAGTTATCTTTGAGGAAAGAATAAAACGAAAACAATTTGTGTCACATTCCTGAAGCTATAAATAATAACTGGGACCATGCCGGAAATTTAATGAGGTCCCACAGAGAGGAGCTTGAGGTGTACCACCGTTTTTTAAAAAGAGAAAATCCACTTTTCCACTTGCCCGAACACAAGGCCCTTCCTAACTGAATTTATCCTGAAAAACAAGCTTTAGAGAGGATTATTCATCCCTTATCTCACATCTCAGCTTATATCAATCAGCTTGCTCTGAGTTTTCACTGAAACTCAAGTGGACAGACTGTCCAGGCAGAGCCCAAACACAGCAGGATATCACTTGGACACAACAACAATGTGAAAGTTTCACATAAATAGTTAGACTTGTCACAATAACAAATTTTGCTTGACAATAAATTATCCAAGAAGCTCCTGCAATAAACAATAATTTAGTTGTTTTGAGACCATTTTCAAGTAATATATTCAAAATGTCATAATAATTTAGTCTACCATTTCAAAAGCCAACAAACTTTGATTTGTAAAGAACCCTTGATACAGGAAATGGACTTTATTTTAAATATCCAAAATAACCAAAACTGAAACCATAAATAAAATGGATTATGAAGTGTCTGTAAACAAAACTGCCCGTAAAAATGATCAGAATTGAAATGACGAAACACATTTAAATTTTTTTATCTTGCGATGAATTAATTGATAGTTTATTGCAGAAGGCTTATAAATATCTAAGACTGTTTTACAGATGCTGTTGAGTAATGTCTGATGAGCAGAGGTGCTGCAGACAAATGAAATCGCAGCAGAAAGCTGTTGCTGGAGCCACTTCCTGGGGCATACGCGCCCTCGGCTGGAGCGCGTTTCACAGGGATGACAGACGGCGTCGCGGCGCTGGGACTTTCCTCCGGCTCGGTTCTGACAGTTTACACCACAGTGCATCATCCATCAGTGGCTGCTTAGTGCAGCCCTGAACATTTCAGAGCGCAGATTAAAAAGGAGGATGAGGAGGAGGACGTTACCAGGAAGAGGAAATAAAACTGGTTCTGTTTTGTCTGCTGTGAATATTAATGGAGAAAAAAAAACCTGTTAAACCGACTCAGATACATGGCGTTTTCTAATCAGGCACGTCGAAGGGCAACAAATCAGAGCATGATTGAAGGACAAATACTAGTCAGACTAGAACATTTACATCAGTGGTGTCCAAACGTTTTGCACAAATGATCAAAAGCCCAAAGTTAAGCCAAATTTTATTTCCCCCCCAATTAAAAAAATATTATTGAGAGTTATTTCTCTTTTACCTGCACAATAACAAATAAACTGTAATATTTTTCATTTACTCTAAGATTTACAGCCATTTAACTTTTTAGGCTTATTAATTTCCATTTTCGAAGTACATAAAATGTTTTTAGTTTATCCCCAGCAAGGAAAACACAATTTTTCTTCTGCAACCTTTGCTGTATTTAACCCCAGTTTGTGCACGACTCATTACGAGATAAAAAAAGAAAAAAAGGAGGATATAACCATCATCATCTTCATGTCATACTCAATTGTTTTTTTTAACACCTAAACGATGCAATTTACAAAATAGTGACGTGTAAAAGCTTAATGCGTTGCAGTATTTGACAGTTTACAATGGTAATATCCCTAAAAGAATGTGTTTAAGCTCCTTTTGTCAACTTTTTAAAGTAGATTTCGAGATCCTGCAGGGAATCCACAGAATAACACTTTTTAATATTATACTGTCAAGAGTCAGTGATTAGAAATTATTTTTCCTAACAAAAGATAATTTTCTGAAACTAAAATAAAGCCTGGCCAGTGGATTTTTGTAGAAGAGGGGGATTTTAATGTGAAGAAGATGAAAAGTCATGAATCGTCCTTAAAAATAAAGTGAAGCTTACATGGTTTTACTTATTTAGGCGTACTTAGTAATTTTAAGAACAATTTTTCGGTCTAAAACCAAGTTGAGCTTTGACTGCCAAAGTGCAACTTCAGTGGCTCCGTTTAGTCACTGATCCCACAGTCAGTGTCAACCTTTTGGAATCTAGTTCACAAATAAGAAATATCCAAATGTTGCAAGTTGTAGCCAAATCACACGTTTATTTCTTGGAGAAATAAATGAATGGCGCAGCAGCTAAAAGAAGAGTTGGCTCCATCGGATTTGCGGGTCGTAACAATAGAGGAGGACACTGAAATCATGCTGTCACCGCAATTTCCATTTTCCTCACAAAGAGCCGATTCATTCTGGAGCAATCATGTTGTGAAATGTTTCCTTTCTTTAAATGGTCTAACACGGTTTATCTAGAACATGAAAGCTGTTTATTGATATATTCACAGGTTAAACCTTCGCTTTGTGTGTTTTCATGTCCGAGTGCGTTCCAAGGACGAGCAGAACATGAGGAGGCTGACCTGTTCTTTCCTGGCCGGGGTGCTGTGTCCAACTGCAGCTGGGAGCTGCTCCGGCTGGTTCTGGGGCGAGGCAGGGTCCGCCGCTGCTTTACTTTTCCCCTTCTCTGCCTCCTTCTTCGCCTGCGGCTGTTTGGCCTCAGAGTCTGCGCCCGATTCAGTTGTCATGGTAAATCACACTGCAGTGGAGGGGAAAAGCAGAGTACAGGAGAAAACCCTGAGTCAGTCGACAGTTTATGAAATGATAAAGTGCCTCTTTACAGGCCTTTCCGCAGATGATCTTCCCTCTGATGCAAATGCAGGGATGCCTAAATATTGGCTGGCAGCAGAGAAAAAGATCAAACAGACATTTTTAAAGTGTGTTTTTGATGATGCCTGCCATTTGGTTTGCACAAAGGTTTTCTTGCTTAAATAGGGCCAAAACACAGAAGCTATAGGCTTTAAATTCAATTAGGAATCTTGAATCTATATTGGTAATAATGCTAGTACTAGCATGTTGCTACCGATAGCAAACTTTACCCATCTCATTTAACTTAAGTTTAGGCATTAGCCTTCTATTACCGCTAATAACCTAGTAACACTATCTGCTATGTTAAACACAGCTCATGATACAGTCATGTTTTTTATGTCAACTATCATTAGCTAACATGCTACAAATTAAGTTATACAATAGTATTTGTTGATTTAATAAAATTAGCCAAAATGTAAATCATGCTATCCTAGCTAACTGCTATGGTATCCTAGCAAGCAGATACTGTTAGCTATAGCGTCCTATCTAGCAGTAGTTAGCATGCTAACAGAAATTTATAGAATGCCATTAGCTGCATTAGGATGTTAGCTAGCACTTTCTAAGCTAACACCAGACAAATGTCTCCTGTCAGACTTTTAAAAGCTAGAAACCAGTATGTTACCCCATCTATTAATCCTCTAGCAGTTTATATAGCATCTAAAATGTTACAAAACTGAACTAAAATGATTTTAAAGTTTATGAATCGCAAATGGAAAAAAAACTAATTTGTTTAGGTAAACAAGGTTGGCTCTAAATGGATGCATTTACCTAAATACTAGAAAGATTGATTATACCAGTTTAACCATTTCTTCTCTATGTAAAACTCTCTGTATGTTTGGAAAACAATGACAATTTGAGCATATTATGGATGTCAAACCTTATTTGATTTGGATTAAGCACAAAACAGTGCATGAAAGCAGATATTTTGAAGCTTTTTGTGAATACGTGCAGATCACTGAGATCAGAGATCATTAAGGGAACATTCACCAATTTAGATTTGTGACCAGTAATTAAGTACTTCTCCTCTAATTCACTCATGAGTACAAATGAATTACTTCAGAGCAAATTAAATAAAATGAAAATATGGACTTGTCTTTCAATCATTTATGAAGACAGAGAGATAAAGAGAAAAAGAGGACAGAAGGACATATGAAAGGACGGATAAATAAATGGATGGATGAATGGACAGATAACTTTTTGAGAATTAAATAGTGAATAAAAATCAGGAAATACAAATATTTTTAAATAGTTTCTTCTCTTTTTTCTTAGGAAAACCCCAAAAATAAAACTCCGGCCTTTTCCAGAACATCGTCTATTTTTGGGTCGTTTTAAAGCCAGACATGTTCCACACAAAAAGCATTTGCAGTATTTTTAGAACTTATTACAAAATTAGTTTACAATAGACTTAGTCTTTGTGTATCATCACCATTTCCAGTGTGAGAAGATTAAAGAACATGCTACATACACTGGATACCTTGCTGTGCAGAATGTTTACCTAGAGGAATCTGAAGTATCGTCTTTCATCGTTTTTCTTTTCTGAAACGCCAACAGGCACAGATATGGCGAGAAGACCTTCACTCCTGGTTTTTGAGAAGCCGGGACGGATCTCAGTGAGCTGGTGGGGCGAGGGAGGGGTTCGTTTCTGTACCCCGGTGTGTTGCTTCACACTCCACATCTATGCTGGGGTTGGTAGTACACATGCCAGTCATTCTGCTGCTGGCCCGTTTCTCCCGCAGCTCTATTTATAGGGACGTGTTTTTACCCTCGGGGTGGGAGGACCTCTGACTTCCAGCCGTCAACAACACTTTGGAACGAGGTGATCCCCGAAAACGTCAACGTGCGCGACAAAACCCAGAAGGGTTGGATTATTTTTAAATGATGCAGGAGTAGCAACTACATCTTACCAATTTTGACCATCTTCAATCCATGATCTGATTATGCCACACCTTAATTTGGTTCATCTTACTCGCTTCATGTTCTGTAATGGGGGATTATTTTTGAAGACATATTCCCTAACGAGCTGCTTCCTTTAATCCCACAGGAATTAATTAAAACAAGGCTTGTTTGGACTCAAGAAGCCAAAGAACTCGACTACAGTAAAGCGATTAAACGTTGACTGAAGGCAGCAATAAATCTCGAGTCTCGAGGGAAGCCAGAAGTATGAGTTTTAATGTCCAAGGGTCAGTGAACGCAACATGCTGATCTGACTCTTTTCAACTTTCGATGCTATAAAACCCCTATAAAGATTACCGGATCCAGACAGCAGGCCTGACTCAAATCAATGCGAAGGAATCACTGAGCCAAAAGATCCACATTCCAACCCTGACTTTCAAAAAAATAAAAAAAATAAAAATTTAAGACAGCACTGAGGTGAACTCGGGCAAAATTAGCAACCATAGCCTCTGCTTTGCCGTGTCACGTAGAAACCAGCTGACAGAGGACGGCCGCACAGTCGACCTTTGCATCCATTAACGCCCGCAAGAAACAGGAACTATGGAGGGAAGGAGGGAGGGGTGAGAGGAACATCTTAGCACCATAGAAATTGAGGAAGAATACGTTCAGTCACTGGTGACAGGCGCTCTTCACAGGGCCACACAACAGCATGAACACTAGTCCTGTGTGTTGCTCCTCGCCATGGGACCGCCGCATACATTGTGTCCTGAAAAGCTGCATTCACAACGCATTTAATGCCTTCGATTACAGATGATTGTTTAATATCAAGTACAGACAAAGGTAAATCTAGTAAATGCTTGCTTGAGAAATCATTTAACATGCAAGTTTACTGAACATTTTGCTCTTAAGCTTCTCAAGAACACAGGAAAAGTTCACATCTAATGTGAAATTAGATGTAATTTCTAATTATAGCTCTTATAACTCAGAGCTATAACTGTGGAAAGAAAACTCTACTTGTAAAAGAAGAACAACTATTTCAACAGCTTGTGAATTAAAGCGGTCCTGTTTGGTTCGCTTTAACTGAACTCTGGTCCGTTTGTCTGGACAGTTTGGTTTGATTGTCTAATTGAACTCTGATGTGGACCAAATACACAAACTCTCGTCCACATAAAAACCTCAGTCTTATTATGTGAACGCCAAGTGGACCAAGTCTACAGAAGCAGCGCAAGGTATTCTGGGTAAATACACCAAATTGTTCAGGCTATTAAAACGTTATCTGCATCAGCCCCTTTGGTGTTACAAGAACGCAAACAGAGAAGAGACAGATGTGGCCTTCAAAATAAAAGCGGTAAACACTTTAAGGAGATGTAATTAAAGATTTTTCTGCTGACCGCTTGTTGTGTCCCAGAGGTTTACATAGGACCAAACTGGATTCAACGAATCCGGTGCATTATTCACTCATTTGGAAGCAATAAGATTGTAGTTGATTTTTTCCCCCACACACTGCTTCCGCAGCTTAAATCCAACGTTAACAACTTGCATGGAGACTTTTGGCATTAATTAACTGACTTCTCCTGAGTCGGTGTAGCCTAATTGTAAGTTGATTAGGACCAGAGGAAGGCGGGTAGCGGATAATACTCCTCCGATGAGAATTATCCACGTTAACAGGAGGAGTAAATTCACAGTGACTGGCGCCGCTGACACGCCGCTAGCTGGACGTCTCTTTCGTGTCCTTCCTAACGCTGTGGCGGCGGCGGCTGATCGGAATGAAGCTTCATTACATAATTGGTCACTGACACTAAATGTGCCGTCCATGCATGTAAACCTCCATTTTAAGCTCCACTTGCGATTGTTCTGCACACTGCTGGAAAGCGTCCCATCGCGTGCGCGTCGACCCGCATGCGTTCATGTGAGGAACGCGGGCGCTGCCATCTGTGCTGGCCGCCATTCGGCAACGAAGTCACAGCTGGGCCAGTCTCTGCCAATCCAGCCCCCTCCGGTCGGTCCCGCCGGGGGAGGAATACTTGTCGTTTTTTGACACAATGGGACATGTCCTGAGCAGGCCTGAAGTCCATGTTGAGACACCGTCTGCATGGCTGCAGGATGGACAGCTGTCACACCAAACGGCTGCTGTAACAGGAAACCGCGAGGCTGCGCTGGACGCTCAGATATGACAACTGTTCAGCAGCCAAAGGGCTGCGAAACTCTTCCTTAAATCAGTGCAACACTTATTGGAAACAAGGTTAATTTGCAATATTTGTTAGCATTACTGACAAATATAAATACAGCTCTGAAAAAAATGAAGAGCCCACAGCACTGAACCTCATTGAAAACCTCCTGGTTCTTCCACCAAATGTTGATTTCTGAACTCTTCCTGAGTTAAAACATTAATATTGTTGTTTCTAAATGAATATGAAGTTGTTTTCTTTGCATTACTTGAGGTCTGAAAGCACTGCATCTTTTTGTTATTTTGACCATTTCTCATTTTCTGCAAATAAAAACAAAATTTTTGCTTTGAATTTCAGAGACATGTTGTCAGTAGTTCATAGGATAAAAGAACAAAGTTCATTTTACTCAAACATTTACCTATAAAAAGTAAAAACTGATTGTTTTAAATGGTCCAAATGGATCCAAATGACAAAATCTTAATAAATTAAAAACTAATTTAAATCATCCCAAAAGTTACTGCGACAAACAATAATGTTGTTGTTTTAAGAACATTTTCAAGTAAAATATTGGTAATGGCATAATAATGCAAGTGCGCCCTCTCAAAGATTAACAAATGTAAATTTCTAATTAATGTTTAACACTGGAACTGGAAGTCATTTGAAATATTAAAATTAATAAACAAAACACCTGGATAAAATGGATACTAAGTCTCTGTAAACAAAATTATCCTTCAAGAATTAAAAAAAAAAAAAAAAACCAGGCTGGTTGAGATCAATCCACCAAAATGAAGACTTTTATCATCCAGGTAGAAAGTGAGAGAGAGTTATTATTATTATTATTATTATTATTATTGTTATATTTTGTGACAATACTTCTGTGCATGGAAGTCTGATTGCAATCCCATCATTCAGTAGCAAGAATGACCATGAAAAACACTGAGAAAAATATGTAGCATTAAGATCTTACAGTGTAACCTTAAATAACCTCCAGGCATCACCATGGCTCAGTCCTGCCTCTTTACACTCAGATTTAAACAACTAGGGCCTATTTTCAGGAAGTTAATGGAACCAGCAGAGATAATTCATTACTCAATCACGGCTAACCACAGGGAAAAGTGACTCAGCAGAAAAACCTGCAGGGATTTCTCCACACAGTCAGAAAAAAGTTCACTGGGAATTTATGGAAGTCATCCCTGCAGTAACCTGGTTTCAAACAAGGAACCAGCAAAACGAAAACAGAGTCTAGGTGAATGAATGAAGGGATGAGCGGCTGGTCAGAAGGATAAACGGGTGGATTAAACTTTAGAAAATGGGATAAGAACAGAATCTGAATATACTAATGTTTTCCTACATACTTTTGCAGAGGTTGAAAACAATAAAGAAACATTTTCTGTTTTAAATCAGTTAGGACTACAGTAAATGCCAGAATAACAAATTTTTATTCATTTATTGGCCACACAATACAAATGGTGTGGATGCCAGTAAAGCAGTTAAAAAAGACATTTTATTCCCAAACCTGATGCTGAATTTAGTGACTTAAATGCTGAAATTCTGTTTCTGTGGTGGAGTACGAACGCCGTGACGAGAGAAAAGATGAGACGATAATCCTGGTTAATCACAGTCGAGAAATCATCGCAATATTTTCCAACAATATCCCAGTTGCATATTTTCCTACTATTGTGCAGCTATTATTTCAGAATTTATTCAGTTCACAAAACTTTTATTGTCATAATCTGAATTTCTTTCACATTTCTTCCCAGATTGAGTTAAGAAAAATGTCACCAAAGCAAAAGCCATTTAATTTTTAGGCTTTAGAAAGATTTTAGTCTAAAAATTGTAAGAATGTTGCATTTCTTGCAATATTAGCAGAATACTGGCAACTAGAATGTATAAATCCAGCCATGTAGGTAGTAGCTGCAGAATGAGTCAGATGGATGGTGGTTTATAAATCAGTCAAACCTTCATTCGGCTGCTGCTCAGTTCATTTTCTGCTGTCGGGCTGTAAAAACCAGTCTGAAACTGGGACTGAAAAACAAACCATTAACAGTGAACCCTCAAAACTGGATGCCGCTGCTCTGCAGAGGAAAATCAACCATCTAACCAGACTGAAGAGAGCAAGTCTGATGAGATTTCAGATCCATCCAGACGCATGAAGGCCGTGCAGCGAGTTGCACAGACAGAATGTCTTGTTTGCTTTCCCACAGTTCACGGCCTTTTAATGCATTACACGGACAAAGCTGCACATTTGCAAGCAGCTCATAAAACACTGCAGCTGCTTTTCTCCACAGCTGCAGGAATACAATGGAAGGAGAGCAAAGTATTCTCACTTAAAAAAATAAAAAATAAATAAAGAGCAACACTGGTGATGATGTTTGTGCTACAAGTTTCAAGCAAGAATCTGAAAAGTAGCTAAACTTGGCAACAGGTTCAATCCGGTCAGCCAGACAAAGCTGCTGTGTGTAAACACCAAAAACTAACAGTCTCCTCAATTAATTAAGTTGAAAAAAGAGCTTATGTGGGTATTTATTCCCCAGATTTTTGCTCTAACTGAATCCAGACATGTTAATTTGAGGCTGCGCCCAAACAGACTTGGAGTGGCACTTCTAAGAGCACATTTTCAGGGAAGGCAGTCTGGTCACATGAAGGTGACTCAAAGCAGAGCGCTGTTTTTGCTGAGGAGGCCATAAATCCTGTCAGCTCACATTGCTGCGTTTACATTCTTAGCATTGCTGATTCTTGCACCGAGGCGTTCAGGGGTTCAGCAGGGAGCCAATTCAAGCCGACTGCGTGTCGGAGGGAATGTGGAGGATAGCAGTCGACTCCATTCGGTCCAGCTGTTCGAATGTTCAGACAACGAAAAAATTGATGTCTGTTTCTACGCAAGATTAGAGCTACGGATTTAAACATTGATGAGAAGCCAGTAACTTCTTACAGAGGAGTTGAGAGACGCCAGAAGGCTTTACACATTTCATAAGATTAACTATGAGTAATCCGCAAATCAGCTGTGACCTCACCGCTAACACCGTCAGCTGTTATTAAGAATAAAAAGCATTTCAGCGAAAGTTTAGCTCATAAGGGAAACAGAAAATAACAAGAAATCTACTAAGAAAAAAAAGAGAATAAAGTCATAAAATTATGAAAATAAAGTAATTAAATTACAAGACTGAAGAATAGTCATAGTATTATTAGTCTAAAGTCATATTACGACTTTATTCACATATTATTTCAACTTTCTCCTCGTACAACTCCATCCATCCATCCATCCATCCATCCATCCATCCATCCATCCATCCATCTTCTTTACACCGTTGTCCCTTGGTGGGGTCGGGAGGGGTGCTGGTGCCTCTCCAGCTAACGATCCGGGCGAGAGGCGGGGTTCACCCTGGACAGGTCGCCAGTCTGTCGCAGGGCAACACAGAGACAGACAACCATGCACACACACACACACTCACACCTAGGCCAGTTAACCTGACAGTCATGTTTTTGGACTGTGGGAGGAAACCCACGCATGCACAGGGAGAACATGCAAACTGAACATGCAGAAAGACCGGGGCCGGGAATCGCTGCAAGGCAACAGCTCTACCAACTGTGCCACTGTGCAGCCCCATACAACTCTATTCTCATAAAATGATTTTGTTCTCGTTTATCCTTGTAATTTAGTTTTTTCATTTTGTTTTTAGCATAGGGTTAGGGGTTAGCCCTAATAATCCTTCGTATTATCCAGTTGTGGGACTGTGAAAAGTATTGGCATCAGCTTTCTACCGTTTTTTTGTTTGTTTGTTTGTTTAGCAATAAAAAGTACAAAATGCAGCTTTTACATAAAGATTTGCTAAGGAGAAAAGCTCTGCAAACCAACCCAGCTCCATGTGAGGAAATATAAACCACATTCTCTTAAAATAATTACCAGATCTGAAAAAGCAAAATCTAAAAAAACAGAACAGATGTGAACCAATTCACTGACGTCATCAGTCTGGAATGATGACTGATGACCGATTAGCAATTTCTAAAGCTTTGAGCGAACCAACACGGCGCGGCTGGCCAACCAAAGTTACCCCAAGAGTTCATCTACAACTCATCCAGGAGGTCACCTGCACCTGAAGCACCTCAGGCCTCATTTGGTTTGGTTTTGAGTTTCAAGTTTTAAAAGTATTTTAAGATTTTCACGTGGACAGACAGAAAGGTCAACAAAAGCAAGTTCAACTTAAATGACTCAAAACACCCAGAACAGAAGAACAAAACGAGCAAAAGAAAAGAGTGGATTTATATTTGATTACCTTTAGAGGTCAATATCAAGATTTAACTAAAATATGGAAAACAATGTGAGCTGAAGCTCTTTTTGTTTTCAAGGCAGAGTATCGAATGTCTCTGATTTTCATGGTCATGTTGGTCACTTTAAAATCTAAATTGACCCACGTGACCTTTAGGCTGAATATTAGGAGTTAATTACCTAATCTATTCTGACCACTAAAAAGGACATTTCTCAGTGGTCATTTGCTGAATATCTAAAAATGCAAGGGATTGGTCAAAGCTTCTCATAAATTTAAATACAAATTGAGGAGCACATATTATTTCAGCTGTGTGCGTCGGTAAACTTCTCTTTGAACAAAATGTTTACCTTCACCAAATTTTACTAACATACCTAATTAATCCATTGCTAGTAATCAATGGATTAACTAGGTATGTTAGCTATTATTACTGTAAAAATATCAATACAAAAGGGAGTAAATTTATATTGCATGTCACATATTTGTGTTTTAATAGTGAAAAAGGCAGATTAGGGTGTTTCTTTATAGGAACCAGAACCTCTGGACTGTTACAATGCATCTTCTTAAATCTCCATCTTTCTAACAGATGCTGCAGATCTTCTATAAATCTGTTGTAGTGATTACACACTTGTCCTATCATCTTTTTTACAACAGAATGTCTTCCTTCAGCCAGAGGCTTCTCTAGAGCCGCTGAGACACAAACCACTACAGGAGATCTTTCCTGCCCACAGCCAACTGCATCTACAACAACCTTAGATAATATGGATTACAACAACATTCAACTTCCCTTTGAGATTAATGAAGTTATTTTTGACCCGAGTTGCCTGTCTGCACGGCGCAACCTGAGTGAATTAACCATTAAACCTCTCCAAACAAGCCCCACAATATTTCCTCTCCCCTTAGACTGCTACTGCAACAGCATGTTACCGTGCATTTTAATTAAAGTGTGCAGGCAGAGGCCGAGCCTTCAGGGATGGAGGGATGCTAAAAGAGGATCCAGACCGTGTCATCCTGCCGCCGTGGCCACGCCTACCGCACTGCAGATCAAAAACAGCCCAGTACGTCGCTCCAACCGGCCCTAATACACCACTTTCATCGCCCCAACTGTGCCTAAATCCAACATCCTCTCATTGCGACTCAGCTGCCTTCCGTATTTACACGTAAATCCGCGGTTAAAGGTGCGGGAAAAGCGGCGTTTTGCCCCCCACTGTCTGTCTCGAAACTTGAACACGTTAGCTTACTTCACCGAGCCAGCCTCGGACTTTCTTCAACAAAATATTAGGCGCTGTGAGCAGCCAAAAAGCACCGTGTCACCCCTCTGTTTGGCACACACAGCCAAACGGTGGCGTATGGACATCAACAGCCCGGGTTTCCTGAGCAGAAGAGCCGCGACAGCTCGACTTTTTTTCCGCCTGAATACAGTGAAAACCCTCCATATCATATCATGTGTCATCATCGTCCGCGGCGGCCGTGACCAGAAACAGGACATTTTTTAAAAGGACACAACGAACCGGGAACGTCTCTTAAAAGCAAACAGGGAGTTTGTAAAGAAAAAACAGGTAATATTATAAGAGAGAGGTTGGTTACCAGACGGAGCGTCCTGTTCAGCTGTTTCTGGGAGCTGCATTCATTCAGAGTGGGCTTCTGTTTCCTGACAGCGCCGCTAACTGTGCTGCAGTTCCCCTCCTCAGCAGCCTATCACACTCCCCTGTGTGGCTCAGAGTAGGATTGTGGGATATCAGGACAGCCAGGGCATTATGTTTGGCAGCACCACCAACAATTTGCCCACACTCTCTCCTTTTTGGCAGCCGAGTTTCCATTAAATGGTGCCACATGTATAGGGAAAGTGTTTTTGAGGGTTGAGCCGGCTGAGAAACTTCATAAATGCCCCCTTCCAGCAACAAACAGCTTTTGGGGGAGGCAGTGAAATGACATGGGGAGGGGACTAATTGGAAGCAATTACAATGCATAAATATCAAGATTAAATTTTGCAAAAAGGGCCAATCTACACTGTTAGGGCGAATTCACACCAGTCCTGTTTAATCTGCTTTATTCATTTGCCTAGAAAGTCCAGTTCGCTTGGGGAAGAGTGAATGCGCTATTGAACAAAGCAAACTCTGGTCGCCTAAAATCCTCGGTCTCCATTTGGTTGAAGTGAACTACGGTGCAGTTCAGATGCATATGTGAATACCAAGTGGACCAGAGACCACTCCAAAAGCAGGAAGTAGATTACCACGCAGAGCATTCTGGGTAAATACAACAAAATATTATGGATGGATTATTACAACCTAAGCAACCTAAGCAAACTCTTAGGTTGCTTAGGTTGTAATAATCCATTTCAGCGCTAGCAGAAGAAATGGATTGTGGTCGAGAAACCCTACCGCTGCTAAAATCTGACGCTACTCCTTTTTTTTTTATTTTGAAAAGGAGGAAGCTGAGCTCATGTCTTCTTCTGAGCTTTTCGTGTTGTTTCGTTGAATAGTTCTCGGTGCAGCGCCATCACAGGTGAGGAGGGGAACAGGTATTTGAAAGAGTTTGGTTCATTTGAGACTGCAGTGTGAACTGCACCGGCTGAAGGTGTAATAAATGTTGCCATTTTGGTCCCCAATTGAACCGAGTCTACCAGACTGTCAGGTGTGAAAACACTCTTAGCAACCAGAGTCCATCCTCCAAGATGACGATGCTCGCCCTGACAGTACGGGGTCTGGTAGACGCCTCTTTCAAAAAACATTTCAATCATAAGATGTCTCTGACACGTCTATCCTTTATATCAGAAATGCACTTCCTTCATAGATTCTTCTGTTAAATATCAAGTTTGACACACTACTACTGTGACATGAGCAGTTTAAAATAAGTCTGCAGAGAATGCTACGTCCCTAGAGCGAATGTGCACAAAGGTATAACAGTAGCTTACGGCACATGTTTGTTAAATTAATGTACTGCTAAACTGCCAACATGCCTTGTTTCTTCACACTGCAATTGTCCAATCCAATAAAAAAAGCACCAAACAAGACTCAATAACAGAATGAGCTGCTTGGTTTTGGCAGATAAGAACTGGCAAGTTTTTCATGGGTGCAACCCACATACTCGGTCGGCTCTGCTGCTCAACCCACAAAACACAAATGTGGCCCCATTTAAGGGGAAATAAAATTTTTCCCAATGGTAAAGAATTTATTGCCAAGGAGCATTGGTGCAATAAAGAATAATCAAAACAAACATACATTTAACCAATTTTTTTTTGCCAACTATGGAGACACGGAGCAGCCTAATTTATGGCATGGGGCCTGCTCCTTCTGTGGACAAAGACAGCTCCAGTCATGTCTATTTAGGAAAATGTGATTGGGTTAGACTGATTTATGTGTGGAATGTAACAGGTAATTTCTAAAGTCAGTTATTTCACTGGAGTTGGGCCTTATGAAGTAGCAGAAAAGAAATACACAAGCCTGAACCTTCTTCTAATTTTTTTCACATTATAACCA
>NW_015115529.1:0-3142 GCF_001443285.1 Poecilia latipinna
CGGCAAAACAGCCGAAACATGGAGTTCCTCTAAATCCAGGCCATAAACCCATTTGTTAGAGTTGCTTTTAATTAATAATACTTCGAACACTGTTATGCCCTGTGATGGATTGACGACATGTCCAGATCATGATTAAATACAGGTGAGAGACTCTGCCTGTCTCCTGTTCACTGCTGGATTTAGACACCAGGACCCCTCATGACCCCATTAGGGATGAGAATGTTAGAGAATGGATGGATGAATTTCATTTAATGCAGCATTAGAAAGGTTTCAAAAAGTCTTCAGTTTCACCTGCTGAAACCTGCAGCTTAGCTGTGTGTGAACTCAGATTTCTTGCATGTGTGTCCAACGTGCCGCTGTACTGCTGGGTTTGTTTAGCTAATTATTTTCAGATCTTCACCAGGGGCAGAGTGCCTTTTCCCCCTCTGGAGAGTCCAGTGAGTCACTCACTTCTCTGCTGTGAAACACAAGCAATTACCACAGCAGTAGCTTTCACTGGTGACTTCTAAGAAAACACACTGTCACCATCTTAGCTAAATGGAGCCATGCTGGTGTACACACTGTCAGCACTTAAATTCTTCAAGGGCTTGACAGAACTCTCAGTGGGCTTCAAAAACAGTAGAGATTGAATTTCTCTTTGTTTACTGTTTGCAGCCAGTCACACGCACGCACACACACACACATATATATATATTGTCTATTATTGTGCAATAGTCAGCCCCACCTAAACCCTCTCACATCTCACGGACTGACTATTGACCAACTCTCCAGTTAATGGGTCAGGAAAGTCTCTAGTTCTTAGGGCTTTTACTCCATGGATAGTCTAGAAAACATTCTGTTTAAGCTGGAGGCGGGAGGACTCGTCTAGCCTCTGACTGCCTACAATTCCAAAAGTTATCACCCTTTTCAATTATTAAGGCAATTAACCTAGTAGCTCTCAAGGTTACCTAGCCCCAATAATCACTTTTGTTAACGGCAGCTCTCTCCCTTATAACGAGCACTTGTTGCAGACTAGATAAATTTTAGTGGCTCGGCTTGAACCCCAGGGTGATTATTTACTCATCGCCAAAGAAACCTATGGAGCCAAAATTTTCCTAGAACCACGCACATAGACTTTACAATGATCAGAAGAAATATTAGTAATTCCGGACTCAGAATTAATTTAAATGTCCACAACCATCAACAAAATTTCATATATATTTTTATTAGTACCTTTAGCAGGGTTAAGTGACAGCAACTTATTTCAAAACGATTTACCAACTACAATTAATTTTTTTTAGATATCAGATTAAAACCACATTATCTATCCCTTCCTTATCCTATCACTAGATTTTCTAAGAGGCGTTGGGAAGCAGTCGGACTCATACCCAGTAGATGTTATGTCCCTTGGCAACAGAAATTTCGACTTTCTTGGTCAGAATCTTGTCTTGATGAGACAAAAATCCCCTTAAAATGGAACAAAGTAGATCCAGTCCTTTATATCCTTCAGACTCTTAGATCCCAAATCAATCAGTGACCTTTGTCCATTCACTAAGTCCATTGCAGCAGAGTTGGAGTCTTTGGGGCAGAGAGCAGGGCAGCGGTCAAATCAGGAAACCCGGATCTTGTCCCTTACAGGTGGTGCGGAGCCTTTAGCCTGTCCATGGATTCCAGGGCGTCGTCCTCTGCTGTTTGGTCCTTCTGCATCATGTTAGCTCTACTCCGACACCAGGAACAAAGAACACTTTGCTTCCCCTTCTTAGAGTTTATATATCTTTTGCTTACATGTGTATGTATGTGGATGGTATATGTGACAACTCAACTGTCCACATGGGTGGTTCCTACGTGACCTCTTAACCTTTGGAAAACACCTAACACTTTACCCACTTTCACTTCTCCTGTCTTCGTCCGCTCCTCCGCAAACATCTGTTTATACTTCTTTTTAATGTTTTTACTCTGCTTCTCAACAGTCAGCATGTCTCATCCAAAAAGCCTCTTTTACTTTAACTCTAATCTAATTTATATTTCCAATACCCAAAAATTAACATTTGATTACTAAAAATCATTCCACTGAAATATAGACACCGCATAATTACTTAGACCCATAACACGTGTCAACCAAAATCAAAATACCTGAAATACATGTCAGATGAAATCAGATCAAATGTCAAATAAATCGGCATATATGATTAAGACCTTCTGTATTAGACTGCTTTTACTTCTAATTAACACTTCTCTTATAACGAATCATTCATTCAATCAAGAGAAATCAAAAATACAAGATTACTCATTCCTCTCAGGCTCTTATCTGTTCTGCTTTTCCCTAACCTTTTGTAACACTTATGATGTGATTACAGTGCTAGACTCAGAACAAGACCAGTGCTAGGTTCGGCTACGGGAGTAGGGAGAAGTGCAAGTGTATCAATGACCACAGGCCAGAAAATATGTTTAAACTGCCGGCTTATTAGTTTTGTAGAAAGGGAAAATAAGCAACAATTATACAAACAGTTTACATACAATGACACAAATTCAATACAAAATAGTTTCCCTGTTTCTTTCCAAATGTTTTATTTTATATAATCCCTTTTTTGAAATTTAAACCTATCATTAGGTATTAAAGGATGCTATTTATTTAAACCTAGATTATAGTTCTATTTAATTCACAGTTTGTTTTAATCCTTTAAATCTATTTTAGTTTAGTGTTCTTTTAAGAAGTTAACGATTTTTAATTTCCTGTTTTAACCACTTCTTATTTCTATTTTAAACCCAACAAACAATTTCACATTCCACACACTGTAACAACAGACATTGAATGTGGTTCAAAGGAAAAAAACAATAAAACACAACAGACACAATCCAGCAAAAGACCGAATAATTTGTGCTTCAAATCGATGTCTTTTCTCTGATGATCCTGAAGGGTTAATCCCGTTTCTCTGAATCCACTGCTATTTCAGCAGGAAACATGGGCAGGTCATACCAGTTTGGATGATTTGCAGTATCCAGCAGAGGGCGTAGCTCCTGCTAGACGGTTACAGGGCTCCTGGGTTACGGCTCGCCATCTTGTTTCTCACTAGCGGAATTCAACTCAGCAATCGACTCGGAATTTCCCGGTCCAATTTCCAGAAGAACCTTAAAAAGGCCTGGTTTAATAACGAACAAAGCA